>NC_090757.1:76254587-76407087 GCF_036898095.1 Palaemon carinicauda
AAGGAATCTGGCTGTCTCAACGTCCTTGGGGTAGATGATAAGGCCACCTTTCCTGTTGGGTCTTGCAGTGAGTTGCATGCCTGGCTTAGCAGCCATGGCAGCAACAGAGGCACAGGAAAGCTCGTTGTCCATTTGTGAAAGCCGAAACTTCGGCAGAGGCTTCTTTGGCTGTGTAGCTGGTATGTTCTCTATAATGGCAGGGACTTCTTGCAGGAGTGTTGTAAGGCAATCTGTGCAGTTGCAGTCCGTGGAGTGGGCCCCCTGTTCGGTCTCCATGACATTGGAGGACTCAGACTCGTAGGTTGAAGGGATGACTGCTGCTGCAATTGACTGCTGAGAAGTTGTAGGGACAGACAAGGACGAGTCTGTGCTCTCAGTCCTTGGAGTCACAAGTGGCGATGGTAGGGCTGGTACTGGAGCTGGTGAAGGGCTTTCAGGAGTCTTTCTTCTCTTGGGAGGGGGTTTAGTCCCTTCCTTGGCAGCTGTTTCCTTATGTTTCACGGCCTCTCCGAGGTTCATAAGCTTGGTAGATGCATCCTTGCACCCCTCACATCTGCATCTGATATGATGATTA
The DNA here is from genome assembly GCF_036898095.1 of Palaemon carinicauda. Lineage (NCBI taxonomy): Eukaryota > Metazoa > Arthropoda > Malacostraca > Decapoda > Palaemonidae > Palaemon > Palaemon carinicauda. Next base: position 76,255,162 of record NC_090757.1, read on the forward strand.
TATACAGCTGGGTCGATTTCGAAGGTGGTATGTCTGATAATGGTGCCAAATATCAAGGCACGTCGCTGCAGGTATGCTGTAAAACAGTTGCAGTCACAGGCCAGACTGTTAAAATAGTCCTCACAGTGTCTGCTGGCTTCAGGATAAAAATTACATCCCCGATTTCCTAAGTGAAAAACGGACATTGTGGAGAAACTCTACGGGGATTGCAGGGAAACTTTCACCCCGAGAGGTTGTCCAGGTGATGAACGTTGTCGATGCTCCCGATGGTTATCCAGGTGATAAACGTTGTAGATGTTCCGATGAGAGTTGTCGACGATCCCGAGTCCGAAACGAAACTGGTTTATTCATGTATGTGTATAGATTGCCTTACCTTGTGTAAGACACGGGCTCTCGCTGCTGGGCAGCCCGTAAGAGAATGTGCTTTAAACGAGAGAGGGTTATACTTGTATAAATTAATTTGTAATGTGAATAGGGTAAGAGTAATTAACGTTAGAGATAAGGGATTCAATTAAAAAGTGATTTTATTACTTTAAGGTTTAATAGTTTAATCTACGTTAGATTTAGATAGCAGGAGCTAATTGATGTAAGGCCAAAAAGTAGTGGTAGTTTCGAGTGAATTGCTTATCCTCATTCAGCAGCCTGGGATATTGGTTATGTTCCCTGGTGGGGGTAATGATAAGATATCAAGCATCCCACGGGCTGGAATTTGCATAGCAGATTCCAAGTCAATTTGCCCGTATAACTGAATGAGGGGCAAAACCATCTTGCTACCACTAAGCAAAGCAATAGGGGGGAAAAGGGAGATATTGACAGGCATGACAACAGAGAAAAGGCCGCGGTAGGGAGACTCCTTTCTAGGTCCACGAAAAGGAAACTTGTGATAGACAGAGTCTATTAAGTCAGAGAAAAAGTGTTATAGCAGAGAGTCCCAGGGAAGTGGAAGGTCGTGGGAATGAAAGAAAAGCAATAGAGTCAGAGGCAGAAAAAGAGCATAAACTATCCCTAAGAAAAGAAGCTTTTGATAGACCTAGTCTATCAAGTAGAAGAAAACGTGTTATAGCAGCAAGTCCCAAGGAAGTAGATCATGGGAAAGACAGAAAAGCAGTTTAGATAGAGGAAGAAGAAGGGCGTAAACTATCCCAAGGAAAAGCTTAAGGAGTATACATAGCTATAGAGAACGAGTGCTAACAGAGGGGAGGGGACTAGCAAATAGTTAGAAGGAATTGTAATAGTAATAGGGTTGATAATTGAAGATAGAGTTGGCAATTAAAACTAGAGAAAGTTTGGTTTGCTTAATTATAAGGAGGGAAGATTGTGTTTAGAAAGAGATGTATTAAATCATAGGAATATCTAAGAGTGAAGGAAATGTATTTGATTTACGCAGGAAATATCGAGAGGCGATCTATTTTTAGATGTTGTGTAGTGACTGCAAGAGCAAAATTTTACGTTAAATCGCGAAAATAGAGAAAGGAAGTAGAGGGGGAAGGGAGGGGAAAAGGAGGGGGGAATAAAAGAGAATGTTATAAAGGTGTAGTTGAGGATTATTTCTAATTAATTAACAAACTAATTAACACCGAAAGCTGGGTTTATTCAAACAGGTGCAAGAATATAATACAAGGTGCGGACGGAAATGTAACATGCGCGCTGGCGCCAATCGTGCTTGAACCAACCGCCACAAAAAGTGTGTTTCTTCACACGTACAATTACTCGAAATACAAGTCAATAAAATAATGTAACGAAATGGGAAATACATGAAATTGTAGCTCTGAGGGAGCAGAACAAATGTATACAATTAGCCACAGTGTGGCAAAAGGAGAATTCAAATGAAATGGAGAATTCGATGAGAATGCTGAATGACAGAGGGAGCGATGTCCTTACAGTACCAACAATATTTGCCAACGTGGAGACCTGAAGTGTAATAAGGGACAAAGATATGAAAGATCTGGAAAACCTCTAATATAAGATAATAAGAAATGTGTATGAACAACCTTTAAGTACTCCATATTGGGGCATACTTGCAGAAACAGGAATATGGCCGGTGTCCTGCAGAATAGAATGTAAGAAATTAATGCTCTTCCATAATATCACAAACTCTGAGGAAAAAAGACATGTAAGAGAGATAATTGAGGATCAGTTGAAGAACCCGTATGGAAAGTGCTGGAGTAAGAGCATAGAAGAAATCTGTAGTAATTATGGGATGGAAGTTGAAGAAATAAGAAGTTAGGGGAAAAGGACCCTGAAAAAAAGAAATCAAGAAAAGAATTATGGAAAAAATAGAAGAAACTATTGAAGAAGAAAAAAAAAGTAATGAAAAAAATGAAGATTTATTAAAGGAAATGGCCCACAGACTTATATAAGAGAAATGAATCTGGATAAGGCATCCCTTGTAATGAAGACAAGATTAAATATGCTCAATTTAAAAGCGAATTTCAGGGGAAAATATGAAGATAATTTGTGTGACCTGTGCAAAGATGAAGAAGATACTACCGAACATTTATTTGTATGTCCAAAATTAGGACAGCTAATAAATGTAGACATAAGTTTAGGTACGCTGAAAAATCCAGCAGGAATCTGGCTGCATTTATAGGTAGGGCAATGCGTATGAAAGAAGAATAGGTTGCTAAAACTGATGATAGCAAGGTGTTATCCTATCTAATTTCAAGGTAGAATGGGATAAAAGTAAAGATTGAGAATCTCATTACTGTATTAATCTATTTAAGGCACAAGTAATATAAGCTCAATAACAATATGAATAAGTTTAGAAGCTTTGCACCTATCTATAAAGTGATAAAGTGCCCGCAAACTTATTTTGTGGAGTGAGCAATAAGGAACCAAGAACTAGGAACCAGTATTCAGTGTCACGTATTTAAATGGAAATGTTTTTAATAAAGTATAATAAATATATTTTGCACTATAAAAACAATATCAATGGAAGGGGAGCATGGGTATGGTTTGAATAAAAGGTATTTAGCAACATGTGTAGAGAGTTAACATATAATTCATAACATTCGATGACGGAGCTAATCTTTATTAACAGATTAACACTAAGATTTGTCAACTGTATTGATTAGATCTAATATTTTATGTTATATCATATTTACAGAGGAGTACATTGGCTCCAAGAAGGGCCCAGATCCCCTACTAAAATGAAAGAAGAAGAAGAAGACGTATTTAGTGTCAACAAAAACCTTTTCGCCTGACAGTCGGACTCATTTCAGAAAGTTGAAACAATATTTAAAGAAAGTTTTGCGGTTTAAGTGAATTGAAGAAAATCCACAATTTGAATCCGATTGCAGCAGAATTTATTATCCGACTAGAGCTGCCGCAATAATAAGCTTATAGATTGATTTACAGCCAGTCTGGATTTCGCATCAAGGTCTGTGTCTTTTAAGGTTTGTCAGCCCAATTCTGGCCACATTTTTTATCTTATTTACCATAATCATTTGGGATATGAATAATATAGTCAGGTTCTGTAGCCGTTTTCGTACATCTAGTTTGGCTAATCTTAAGGTTGTACTTGTAACTGTTACCATAACGGTTACAACTTTGTTTGTGATACTCGGTTGGAACTTTTTGTTGAGCGGTGTTGTAGATTTAGAGTTAAGATTATATTTACGGACAGGGAAACATTTCTAACAGAAATTATATGCTTTCCTGTCGTAAATAACGTGATTTAACCGAATTTGACCTTTAGGTTAATGTCTAGGAGAGGGCCGCATGAAGATATCACTGATATTCAATTTATTTTTACTAGAATATGTAGGAATGTATGTATATAATGGTATACCAGTGAGATAATTTAGTGAAAATCAATAATAGTCGAAATATCGACGATCAAACTCACGCTACTCTTGTCTTCCTCCCAGATTTTTCTAAGTCTGTTGTTATTGTTGACTGTGTCTTATTTTTGCTCAAATGAGCCCTGTAACCACTATAATCTGCAGACAAACTAGTCCACTATGAGGTCTTCACGTTTGGCCAATCACAGTGCGACAATACATTTTCTTTCCCAATGACGTCTTCACGTTTGGCCAATCACAGTGCGACAATACATTTTCTTTCTCAATGACGTCTTCACGTTTGGCCAATCACAGTGCCAATACATTTTCTTACCCATCACAATGCGACAATACATTTTCTTACCCAGCCATTTTATTTCGTTCCTAGACATCGAGGCCGTAGCAAGCACGTCATCTGATATTGCACAAGAAGTTGAAATTCCATCTTCTTGTCCTGACTGTTTCCTAAGTTACAATGAAATTGTTCTTACTTATTCGGGGTTATATTGAAAAACTAGTGGATTTGTGCCAGAGACACAATTTAATTTTACAAAATAAAAATTGTCCTGCATGTCAGGGAACTTTTGCAACGGCTTCACGTTTTCCTCAAAGCAGCAGCACATCTTTATCAACCAACAGGTTAAGGTAAGCTTCATTAATTTATGGAGTATATTATAATGGTGATAGTATAACGATGTACAGTATACAGCAGTACCATCACTTTGGATTTGGTTTGATGGATGTGTTAGGTAGTGTCCTTTAGGGGGGGTCGCAAGGGGGGGGTGAAGCCCCCCCTGGTAGGGGTACAGGGCTATTAGGCTAGGTTAGGTGGGTGTATTAGGTTCGGTGGTGCCCTGAAAATCACTGTGGCCTTAAGGGGGGTCCCCCCCCCTCGGTAGGCCTAGGTAGGGGTACAGGCCCCCCAGGGTAGGTTAGTTGGTTGTATTAGGTTCGGCAGTGCCCCGAAAAATCACTTTTCTCATCCTCCCCCCACCCAAAAACCCCGCTTCCCACTGGGGTCCCCCATAATTGTAGTAGTAGGGTTATGCTTACATTTTGTGTGTAAGAGTTAAGTCTTAGTTTCTTTTTTATTCATTTCCTCATGTTTCTATGCACTGTGCAACAATAATCTGGTTGTTTTTTGTCGTTTTTCGTCGTTAATACTTGAAAAACGGGTGCGGCCTTCTCCTAGACATTTACCGACCTTTATTTCAAACGCAAACAAACAGAACAATTTACTTCGACTATTTCGTTCCCCACTATACACTCGCTAAAACTAGTATGATGGAAATTTAGTCTAATTTGGTGAAATCACATTATTTACTACAGGAAAACATATATTCTGTCCAAAATGTTTCACCCTAAATCAAATGGTTCTTGCACTCGCTTCGCTCGCCCGAAAATAAAAACATCAAGCTCCTTATGTACTGGCAAGCAGTAATGATGAGCTGCACACGCTAACATCAATGATTGATTATTATTTCTTATATAATGATTCTCGGTATATTCTTTTGTTTAGAATAACTAATGGTTCTCACTGTGCTGTGCGCTCTCTTCACTCGCGGAAAAAGAAAAATATCAAGCTCCTATGTACTGGCAAGAGATACATGCTGAGGTGTGCATGCCCTCTCCTATTGGTTCTTATTTCTTGGTAATTATTCGATAGATTTTTCTAAATCTAAAAATCACAGACCTAAAAATAACCAAGAACGACACTTCAGGCACTAATTTTTGTGGTATGACGTTATGCGCTTTAAGAAGGTGGTAGCTACAGTTGGTAACAAATAAAAAGGATTTTGTAAGGACTGAAGGGAAGAACTTGAAGTGATAACAAAGGAAGTGGGAAATATAACCCCCCTATATAAGTTTTCATACGTACGGTTAAGTGATTGGTTAGCGGAAACATCAGTGTAACTACAGTTTTTGTAAAGTAAACTTGTTCAGAGCAAGTATTAGTTATTGGGAAAACAATGCAATTTGGCAATAAGTAAAAAATCATAAAGGACGTATGATTAGTAAGATAAAGTGAAGGAAAGAATAAATATTATTTTTGGGGAATACAGTACATTTAAATGTAATAACGGAGGCAACGACTTTTAACTTGAAAAAATGAGAAATATATCCGTGGGTATTGCATCAAAGAATGCATACGAACGGTATTAGGAGCGTCAAGTCTTGCAGTATACTTGAATGTTGTGAGTAAAGAGAAATATGTACATATGGGTATTGCAACAACGAATACATACATACGGTATTAGAAGGGTCAAATGCTTGAATGTCGCCAGTTAGAATGAGGAGGTCTTATAAGAAAAAAGTAATCCTATTGGTCAAAATAAAGGGGGACAAGGTTTATGCATATAAGTTCTAAAACTGGTTAACACGCACGTACGTATGAATGAACAGGAGCAAATAAAACCACTTTGTAGAATGTCCACAAACAAATGAAAAATATACCAGTAGTATAGGATATAGATGATTTGTGCAGTTTTCTATTAATTTATTATACATCCAAGAAAATTATGTATAGACAAGAAAAGGGATGTTTTACCATCATATACTGTTTTCCTAGTATGTTTTCCCCACCCAAAACCCCGGGTTCCCACTGGAGTTCCCCCATTATTGACTGATATATATATATATATATATATATATATATATATATATATATATATATATATATATATATATATATATATATATATAACGGATTTTGAGCGAAGCGAAAAATCTATTTTTCAATATTAATCTTACCCGATAATCATGTAGCTGTCAACTCTGTTGCCCGACAGAAATCTACGGTCGGGATACGTCAGCGATCGCTATTCAGGTGGGGGTGTACACAACAGCGCCATCTGTGGTCAGGTACTCTAGTACTTCTTGTCAACACCACCTCAATTTTTTTCCTCTGTCGTGCCTCCGGCTAGACCTACTTGGATACGCTGTTGATTCTGGAGTTATTGCTCACGATTTGGTGATGTATTTGCTCTAGAGTTTAGCCTTCGCTATTCAGGAAGCTATATCATTAGCTTAGCAAGTTTTTGGAATTAATTTAATTTAATTTTTTATTTAATTTTGGTACGAAGAGAGTATGAACTCTCTTTCACTTTTAAATGGCCGACCCTTCCCTTAGACGGAAGTGTTGGTGTCAAAGAGAGTATAGACTCTCTTAATTTTGCTTAACAAAGTTATAGATTTATTTTATATCTCTCCGCCTTTTATAGGCCTCTTTGATTAACTTCCTTTTATTATAAACTTATTAAAATTAATTTTTATATTTGTTTATATTCGACCTTTCCTAATAGTAGGCGGTCTTTTCTTGAACCGAAGTTAATTAACATTGAGCCCGTCATTTCGTTTTTACCTGTTAACATATTATGCTATTTTATTGTTTTTGAAAGAATTTCTTTGATAGTCTTGTACTGTTTTCAAAGTTGAACTAACGTTTTGTTTTGTCTCTGCAGTTGTTGACGTTCAGAACGTTCAACTTGCGCTCTATCGTTACGATAGAGAGAGAGTCTATCACGGTGTCACGTTGCAGTAAGAGTAAACCGATTCTAGCGTTTTGTTCATTCTTTCTCAGCTTAAATGGTTTTAATTCTAATAAAGGAACTTTTTATTTGGGAAACCTTTCAGTTTTTTTCCTTTAACAATAATATGTTTTAACGATATATATAATTGGGCTCTTCTCTCAGGTGCTAAGTCAAGAGAGAGAGAGAGAGAGAGATAGAGACGGAGGGAGAAAGAGGAGGATAAACGTTTCGTTCAAGCGGGTAACGTTGTTATCGTTTTTACTCTTCTCCCTAGTCTCTTTAGGGGAAGAAGGTAAACGTTTCTAGAGTTTTATTCTTGTTCTGAGGCTTTATGCGGTGAGAGATTTTAAACGTAGTTTATTTGATCTAGTGTTTAGTCTCTTTTCCAGCCACTGAATTATTTATCTTTCATTATGTTTTTCTGTTACATTGTAATACTGTTTTCGCAATTACTAACTTTTAATGAAGGATAGAATTGCGTGTTTCAGGTACAAACCACTTAAAGTTTCGAGTTCAGTGAAATAAGTGCAAACAGAAAATCAAAAGTGATAAGCGCAAAGTGTTACAGTGTTGCGTTCGAGGGTTCGTCTGTTCGTGCCAGTTGTTCGCCTAGTCTGGGACCTCTTACAAGCTCCCAAGCCCAGGGGAGAAGTAATGTCGAAGGACTTATGGGTTCAGCAGGCCTTGATCGACGAACAGACGTTTCCCTCCGTGGTTTCGGGTGTAACCAACTCACGTAGCCGACGTGATCACCCCACCCACACAAAGACGAGAGAGCCCATTTATTCCTCGTCTGCGGAAGAGGTTTCTCGCAGAAACCATGGACCAAATCTTGCAGCTTTTAAGTGCAAGTCGGTCCCTTCCGCGCAAGTCCAACTCCTAGGTGGTGCCATTAGCACTGGGTCAGTTCGGACTTGCTGCAGTACGACAACTGCACACCTCCCAGAGAGGCAAGGTGGTATCGCAACAGACAGTAACTCCGTCTGTTGCCGCACCAGCTGTTTTAGACACTCAGTTTCAACGGACAGTAGCTCCGTTTGTTGTTGTCTTTCTTAAACTCTAGTGGTCTATGCTGCTGACAATGCAGTCTCAGCTTGCGGTGTTGATGCAGGAGTTTCAGGCAGAGAAGGTTAACACACCTCCTCCTGCGAGCGCTCCTCCACCTCTACGCAGTCCAGCCTGCCAGACGTATGATGTTGAGGTTCCTCAAGCTACCTCCATGCGTGAGCTGCCGCATTGGGAGTTGCCAGATACCAGCTCTGTGCAGCAACCTCCACTTTCCTTGAGGCAGGAGCCTCTTGTCACGCGGCAACCTCCTCAACACTTGAGGCAGGAGCCTTATGCTTTGCAGCAACCTCCTCTACCCTTGAGGTAGGAGCCTCTTGCGTTGCGACTACCTCCTCCATCCTCGAGGCAGCAACCTCTTGCGGTGCGACAACCTCCACCATCCTCGAGGCAGCAACCTCAACTCCACCTCTGCGCAGTCCACCCTGCCAGACGTATGATGTTGAGGTTCCTCAACCTACCTCCACGCGTGAGCTGCCGCATTGGGAGTTGCCAGATACCAGCGCTATGCAGCAACCTCTTGCGTTGCGGCAACCTCCACCATCCTTGAGGCAGCAACCTCAACTCTTGCGGCAGCCACCTCCACTCTTGAGGCAACCTCAACTCTTAAGGCAAGAGCCTCAACTCTTGAGGAACCTCATGCTATGAGGCAGCCGCCTCAACGCATGCAGCAACCGCATTCTTCACAGCATGAGCCTCTCTCTGCGCAGCGTCCTCCTCAAACCATGAGGCAGGAGCCTCATGCTATGCGGCAATGGGCTCTCGTGGCATGGTTGGTTTCGACCTGGCCTTTCATTAGAAGGGGCTAGCGTTCGATCCCAAGTATGAGGTAGAAATTTATTTCTATTTGAACACGATGTTGTGTTGATATTTATCCATATTGACTCATTAGGGGTAATTTGAATGAATTACTACCAATTGTGTCACGTGGTGGCCCGGGGAAATCTGGTAAAACTCGCTGGTAAAGAGACTGATGTCTCAACAGGTAAATCCTCGGACAGCTAGATTAGGGTCAGGTTCAGATTTCCTTTTAAGAATAAATAACCGCCTCAACCCATGAGGCAGGAACCTCATACTATGCGGCATCCTCCTCAACGCATGCGGCATAAGCCTCATCCCTTGCAGCTTGAGCCTCATCCCATGCAGCATGAGTCTCATACCATGCAGCATGAGCCTCATCCCATGCAGCATGAGCCTCATCCCATGCAGCATGAGCCTCATCCCATGCAGCATGAGCCTCATCCCATGCAGCATAAGCCGCACGCCATGCAACATGCTCTGCTTACCTTACAGCATGCTCTACATACAGCATGCTCTGCATACAGCATGCTCTGCATACCTTACCGCATGCTTCTCAGTCACACATCTTTGGTTGTTGCCAACTCACTAGACTGTCAAGCAGTTTCATAACGTTGCCTTCTAGTCTGCTGCTTTTGCACCAGTGAAACCCTCACTGAGAGAACTTAGCTTTTCTCGGATATGGTTCCTGTATATGAGAAAGTGCTATTCTCCCTCCTTCTGATTTTCCCTTGAGGACTCTGTCATTTGGAGAGGAGCCTTTAGCTGCTTAGCCTCCTATGGACTTTTATTTAAGCATAGCATGCTTCCAGGGAGGGTAATGGTTCCACTTCAGTCGCTAACCCCGTCTGTTACCACACCTGCTCCCATAGACCTTGAGCTGTGTTGCAAGACATGCAGTCCAAGCTTAGTCCTTGTTAGAGGATTTTTGTTTACGGAGTCAGTGTGTCACTGGGAAGACGTTCAACAACCAGCAGAAGTGACTTGTTGTGACGCAGTGCGGCAACCTCAGCAACCCGATAAGGAGTTGCCTGTACGACCCAGACAGTCTAGACAGCTTCGGGTTGTCACTTTACTTCCTCGCTTCCCCATTGTTGACAGTTCACAGACTGTGTAGCAGTACCATGATCTTGTGTCCGGACCCGTCAGACGACTAGCTTTTAAGAGCTCCCACAAGTCGTCGCTGTCTGGAGATTCTCAGATGGACTATGGATCTGACCAAGGAACTGGGCCTCCTGGTCAATTTTGAGGAGTCCCAGCTCGTCCCATCCCAGACCATTGTCTACCTGGGTATGGATCCTCAGAGTCGAGCTTTTCGGGCTTTTCCGTCGGCCCCAAAGATATACTAAGCCCTAGATTGCATCCAGAGCATGCTGAGAAGGAACCGATGCTCAGTCAGGTAGTGGATGAGTCTAACAGGGACACTTTCATCGCTGCCCTGTTCATCGAGTTAGGGAGACCCCACCTCCCCCCCTTCAGTATCATCTAGCGGCTCACTGGATAAAGGACATGACGCTAGAGACGATCTCAGTTCCTGTTTCCGAAGAGAGGAGGTCTACTCTCACGTGGTGAAAGAACAGCTTTCTTCTCAAGGAAGTCTACCTTTGGCTGTTCAGAAACCCGACCGCCGTCTCTTCTCTGACGCATCAGACACGGGCTGGGGTGCGACTTTGGACGGACAGGAATGCTCGGGAACATGGAATCAGGAGCTAAGGACACTTCACATCTATTGCAAGGAGCTGTTGGCGGTTCATCTGGCCTTGATAAACTTCAAGTCCCTCCAGCTTAACAAGGTGGTGGAGGTGGACTCTGACAACACCACAGCCTTGGCTTACATCTCCAAGCAGGGAGGGACTCATTCGTGGAAGTTGTTCTAGATCGCAAGGGACCTCCTCATCTGGTTAAAAGATCGAAAGCTCACGCTGGTAACGAGGTTCATTCAGGGCGATATGAATGTCATGGCAGATCGCCTTAGCCGGAAGGGTCAGGTCATCCCCACAGAGTGGACCCTTCACAAGAATGTTTGCAGCAGACTTTGGGCCCTGTGGGGTCAGCCAACCATAGATCTGTTCGCTACCTCGATAACCTAGAGGCTCCCGTTGTATTGTTCTCCGATTCCAGACCCAGCAGCAGTTCACGTGGATGCTTTTCTGCTGGATTGGTCCCATCTCGACCTGTATGCATTCCCGCCGTTCAAGATTGTCAACAGGGTACTTCAGAAGTTCGCCTCTCGCAAAGGGACACGGCTGACGTTGGTTGGCTCCGCTCTGGCCCGCGAGAGAATGGTTCATAGAGGTACTGCAATGGCTGGTCGACATTCCCAGGACTCTTCCTCTAGGAGTGGACCTTCTACGTCTACCTCACGTAAAGAAGGTACATCCAAACCTCCACGCTCTTCGTCTGACTGCCTTCAGACTTTCGAAAGACTCTCAAGAGCTAGGGGCTTTTCGAAGGAGGCAGCCAGAGCGATTGCCAGAGCAAGGAGGACATCCACTCTCAGAGTCTATCAGTCTAAAGGGGAAGTCTTCCGAAGCTGGTACAAGGCCAATGCAGTTTCCTCATCCAGTACCACTGTAGCCCAGATTGCTGACTTCCTGTTACATCTAAGGAACGTAAGATCCCTTTCAGCTCCTACGATTAAGGGTTACAGAAGTATGTTGGCAGCGGTTTTCCGCCACAGAGGCTTGGATCTTTCCACCAACAAAGATCTACAGGACCTCCTTAGGTCTTTTAAGACCTCAAAGGAACGTCGGTTGTCCACTCCAGGCTGGAATCTAGACGTGGTCCTAAAGTTCCTTATGTCATCAAGATTTGAACCTCTCCAATCAGCCTCTTTTAAGGACCTCATATTAAAAACACTTTTCCTCGTGTGCTTGACAACAGCTAAGAGAGTAAGTGAGATCCACGCCTTCAGCAGGAACATAGTTTTTCACATCTGAAACGGCTACATGTTCCTTGCAGCTCGGTTTTTTGCTAAAACGAGCTTCCTTCACGTCCTTGGCCTAAGTCGTTCGAGATCCCAAGCCTGTCCAACCTGGTGGGGGACGAACTGGAGAGAGTACTTTGCCCAGTTAGAGCTCTTAGGTACTATCTAAAAAGGTCATAACCTTTACGAGGACAATCAGAAGCCTTATGGTGTGCTATCAAGAAGCCTTCTCTTCCAAGGTCTAAGAACTCAGTTTCTTACCTATTCAGGCTCCTGATTAGGGAAGCACATTCTCATCTGAAGGAAGAAGACCTTGCTTTGCTGAAGGTAAGGACACATGAAGTGAGAGCTGTGGCTACTTCAGTGGCCCTCAAACAGAACCGTTCTCTGCAGAGTGTTATGGATGCAACCTATTGGAGAAGCAAGTCAGTGTTCGCATCATTCTATCTCAAAGATGTCCAGTCTCTTTACGAGAACTGCTACACCCTGGGACCATTCGTAGCAACGAATGCAGTAGTAGGCGGGGGCTCAGCCACTACATTCCCATAATCCCATAACCTTTTTAACCTTTCTCTTGAATACTTTTTATGGGTTGTACGGTCGGCTAAGAAGCCTTCCACATCCTTGTTGATGTGGCGGGTGGTCAATTCTTTCTTGAGAAGCGCCGAGGTTAAAGGTTGTGATGAGGTCCTTTAGTATGGGTTGCAGCCCTTTATACTTCAGCACCTAAGAGTCGTTCAGCATCCTAAGAGGACCGCTACGCTCAGTAAGAAAGACGTACTTAATAAAGGCAGAGTAATGGTTCAAGTCGTCTTCCTTACCAGGTACCTATTTATTTTATGTTATTTTCGAATAACTAATAAAATAAAATACGGGATACTTAGCTTCTTTGTTAACATGTATGCTGGTCTCCACCCACCACCCTGGGTGTGAATCAGGTACATGATTATCGGGTAAGATTAATATTGAAAAATGTTATTTTCATTAGTAAAATAAATTTTTGAATATACTTACCCGATAATCATGATTTAATTGACCCACCCTTCCTCCCCACAGAGAACCAGTGGACCGAGGAAAAAATTGAGGTGGTGTTGACAAGAAGTACTAGAGTACCTGACCACAGATGGCGCTGTTGTGTACACCCCCACCTGAATAGCGATCGCTGGCGTATCCCGACCGTAGATTTCTGTCGGGCAACAGAGTTGACAGCTACATGATTATCGGGTAAGTATATTCAAAAATTTATTTTACTAATGAAAATAACATTTTTGGGTGAGATGGCCATGTCGTCCTGATGGAAGTTCCTATAGGGTAGCTTCCTAGGGTATATTACAACTACGGCGATATTCCCAGAGAATTTACCTTAAGGTACCAGAATTCTAACTCCTGGAGCGAGTATCCCTCGTGAAAGGGATATCGCGACATATCAGAGGACGTATTCTTGACACGCCACATGGCAATCTGCATCCTGGACAGAGATTTCGTCTCGTAGGAGGGATTGGCAAGAAACGAATTCGGGAAAGAAAAAGGGGAGCCGCTCCCAAGGCTTCCCTATCCTCCGATTCGTATGCGTGCCTGGCGCCAATCCTGGCGCCATCTGTATTCCTTGTAGTGTACACGAGGTGCTACAGATACTGTATGTAGGGAGGGGTCCTACAGCCCTTTCTTAGAAAGGCAAGGGCGGGTCCATCAGGACGACATGGCCATCTCACCCAAAAATAGATTTTTCGCTTCGCTCAAAATCCGTTTTTTGGGCTCAAGCCATGTCGTCCTGATGGAAGTGTACCAGAGCATTACTGTATCTGTGGATTCTCAGAACGTGCCGTACTCCCCGGATGTAATTTTTTCCCGGTCGACTAGACCTAGAGACCTAAGATGTTACCGTTATACATCTTTTCAACTAACTATAAACCATGTTAGAGCTTCCTGCCCCCTACAGGGAAGAGTCCTACTAGACTCTGGAAAAGTCTCGAAGAGTACATATACCTATGTATGAATACCAGGCAAGCTAATATAGTGGTCTCGCCCTATATTAAGTAAAGCATAGTTTGTAAAGAACCACTGCGTCAATATGAAATATCGACCAGTTCTCCGCACAATACTTGTATTGGACAAAGGTTTTATATCCGTATAGGAGGAAAACCAATGCAATATAGCTTGCATAAAGGAACAATTCTATTAGAATTATCCCAGATAAGGTACATAGAATGAATGCTCAATTATACCAATAAATTGACACAGGTGAAGGAGACGCAAGGTTCTCAAGAACCAGTTTATTGACAGGCAATAAATAGACAGGTTAACCATAATTATATATATATATATATATATATATATATATATATATATATAAGAAGAGGATAACCCAAAACTTTAAGCATAAGTATGATAGTAAACAGAGCTTGTTTGTCTGAAAGAAAAACATTAAATGCCACTTTTAAGATACCGAGGTATCAAAGTCATAAAAGTCTGTATTACAAATCAATGACATTAGCGTTAGAAACGCTCGGCACACATGTCTGCACTTATGCTAGGTTCACCTTCGGAAATGGAACAGTCTACATGGGCAACACAGTGCCCTCACTTAGTTTGTAGTACAGTATGTAACTACACACTCACCATGGAATTAATCGTCCCAATTAAGACCACTGTTCCTCGCAGAGTTAAACAGTTGGGTTAACACTGCGACCCACTGCTACCACAGATCTCTTTAGTTCCTCTACTTGCTTCGCATAGTGGCGAAAGAACACTCTGGAAGACTTCCAGCCAGTGTATGAACGGAGATGTTCAAAATCCATACAATTAAAGAAATTTAAGGATGAGGCAACTTTCCTCGGATCGTGACCTGCGGGTGTATTGTCAGGATCCGCTCTGCGAATAAAATATGTGATTTTCGCTCTGAGTTGATTCAGAGATAAATTTGAGCCTGATGTTTCTCCCCTGAATAGTTGACCACCCTTGAAGTCTGAAGTTCTATGAAGATAGACCTTTAGGCATTCTACTGGACATAGAGATGCATCTTCTTTCAGAGGGCAGATTCTCCAGGGACCCCACCTGTTGGTGGGTAACTCATTCTTGGCGAGAAACGTAGGATCCGGAAACAGGTTCAGTTCTCCCCCAACCAGGAACTGAACACGACCTGCCTCTCTCGAGAGGCTACAATCTCACTAACCCTGGCCCTGGACGCGAGTGCAAAATAGGAAAATAACTTTTTGTGTCAAATCCTTTAACGCACACTCTTCATTGCTCAACAGAGAAGCGAAATGAAGAACTTGTCTAAAGACCATGAAATGGGCTTTGGAGGTGCTGAAGGTCTGAGCCTAGCACAGGCTTTCGGGACTTTATTAAAGATCTCGTTACCTAGGTCGACCTGGAAGGCATATAGAATGGGTCTTGTCAAAGCAGACTTACACGCTGAAATCGTGTTAGCTGCCAATCCTTGACCATGGAGGTGGAGAAGAAAGATAAGCAGAAGTCTGTCAAGATCTCCTGCGGATTCTTCGCCTTGACAAAAGGCCACCTATTTTCTCCAAGATGACTCATATTGCCTTCTAGTAGATTTGCACTTATATTCCTCAAGGAAGTCTATGCTGGCTATCGAAATCCCGAAACGCTTTCTCACCGCTAGGGAGAGAAAATCATGAGCTGCAGGGTCCGGGTTTTCTGTAATGAAGCGCAGACAGTCGACTTCTGGACTCGCTGGGTCAGAACTGGATCTGGTAGCGGTACAAACTTCAGCTACAGTTCCAATGCCAGGAGGAACCACACGCTGTTCGGCCACTTGTGGGCCACTATTGCCGCTACCCCTTGAAGGATCTCAGTTTGTTGAGGACCCTCAACAGAAGGTTGTGAAGAGGGAACAGATAAATCTTGGACCATCTGTTCCAGTCGAGGGACATCGCGTCCACTGCTTCCGCTAAGGGGTCCTCGTACGGGGCACGTACAGGGGCAACTTCTTGTTGTCTTTCGTCGCAAAGAGGTCTATCTGCAATTCTGGGACTGATTCAGAATGAAGGAGAATGATCCTGCGTCTAAGGACCATTCCGGCTCTATCGGTGTGAACCTGGATAGAGCGTCCGCTGTCACATTGCGGACTCCTTGAAGGTGAACTGCTGACAGGTACCACTTCTTCTTTTCCGCCAATCGGAAGATGGCCAACATCACCTGGTTGAAAGGTGGTGACCTCGATCCTTGTCGATTCAAGTATCTCACAACTACCTCGCTGTCCGTCACCAACCTTGTGTGGATCAAGTGACGCGGGGAGACTTTCTTTAAGGTAAGGAGCACTGCCCTAGCTTCGTGAAAGTTTTATGTGAAAGGTCTTGAATAGCTTGGACCAAGTCCCCTGGACTTTTTTCCGATGAGAGTGACCTCCCCATCCCTCCTTCGAGGCGTCTGAGTGAATCGTCACCGACGGGGGAGATAGCTGAAGAAGAACCGACTTCTTTAGATGTCTGGCTTGGGACCAAGGCCTGAGAAGAGTACTTAGCCGAAGCAGCTGGTCTTCTCAGATCTCTTCGCGCGTTTGATGCATAACTTCTCCAAACTCCGATTGCATCCTTTAGCTGTGCTCTTAGCACTGGGTCTGTCACCGAAGCAAACTGGAGAGAGCGCAGTACCCTCTCCTGCTCGCGTCTTGATATCCTTTCGGAATCTAGAAGTCTCTTGACAGAACCCGCTATCTCCTTCCTTTTCTTTGCCGGGATGGAGAAACGGTGTGACAAAAGGTCCCAGTGGATTCCCAGCCACTGGAACTTTTGAGATGGAGAAAGTCGAGACTTTTTTCTGTTGATCTTGAAGCCTAGGTACTCTAGGAACTGGATCACATGACTGGAAGCTTGCAAGCATTCTGTCTCAGATGCTGCCCACACCAACCAGTCGTTCAGGTAGGCTACTACCTGAATTCCCTTTAGGCGTAATTGTTTGAGAGCTACGCTCGCAAGCTTCGTAAAAATCCTTGGGGCTATGTTTAGCCCGAATGGCATGGCTCCGAAGGTGTATAGTCTTCGTTGTAGCCTGAACCATAGGTAGGGGGAGAGTCGATGGCTAATTGGAATGTGCCAATAGGCGTCTGACAAGTCTATAGAGACGGAATATGCCCTCTTGGGCAGTAAGGTCCTTATGTGTTGCAGTGTTAGCATTTTGAATTTGCAATTCACTATGAACTTGTTGAGTGGCGACAAGTCCAGAATGACTCTGAGCTTTTCCGAGTCTTTCTTGGGAGCACAAAACAGCCTCCCTTAGAAATTGATGGGCTTCACCCTTCGGATCACCTTTTTTCTCCAACAGTTCTTGAACGTACTCCTCCATAACGGGGGTGGAGTGTTGGAAAAACCGAAGGCACAGGGGTGGAGTGCTGTACCAGCTCCCGCCCAGTCCATTCTTGAGTAGGCAGTGGGCCCAGGGATCGAAGGTCCACCGATCCCCGAAATTTCAGAAGTCTCCCTCCTACCGGTATCACCTCACTTGGACTGCCGTCCTGAGGTCTTGCCTTCCTGACCACGACCACCCCTGAATCCCCTTCCCCTTGAGGGGCATCTAGACAAGCCTCTGGCTGCTCCTCTAGGCTTTGCTCGAAAGGAAGTAGACTGCCCTTTGAACGCTGGGGTGAATGCCGTAGACTGTGTCGACACGGCCTGGGGTACCCACTGAAAAGTGGTCGGGGTTTGTGCCACGATCTGGGGCACTGGGGGCAATGGCAATTGCAGTTGCTGTTGCTGTCTAACAGGCTTGGCTGGCCGAGACGGTAGCCTAGTCCTCATAGTCTTCCTCTTTGGTTGAGGACCCTCATCCGGGGAAGACTTTCTTTTGATAGCCAGGCCCCACTTCTGGAGATGGTTTCTATTCTCCAAGGCGGCCTTATCAACAACTTCTTTGACCAAGTCGGTAGGGAAAAGGTCTTTTCCCCAAATGTTGGAGGAGATTAGTTTCCTTGGCTCGTGCCTCACCGTAGCCGAGGTAAACACGAACTCCCTACAAGCTCTCCTTGCCTTGACGATGCCATAAAGGTCCTTCGTCACTGTGGCCAGATGAGTCTTGGCCACTACCATGAACATTTCATGGACCTTGGGGTCACTTGCCATTGTCTCGAGAGTAGTTTGAAGAGACATTGAGGCAGTCAGTCTTTCTTTTGTATCGAACTCACTTCGCAAAAGAAAGTCAGACAGCTTAGGGAGGTCCTCGCCGAACTGACGTCCGGCAATATCAGCCTCCAACTTTCCAACTGAGAACGTAAGATGGACGTCCTTCCAGTCTTTGTGGTCCATAGGCAGGGCCAGCGACAAGGGTTTACACTCCTCTAGGGAGGGGCAAGGCTTGCCTGCCTCGACTGCTTTTAGTACAGCCAGAAACCCTTTCTGTAAAAGGGGAAGGCTCTAGTAGGCGAGGACACAAAGGAAGGGAGCTTCCTGTTCAATGCGGCTACCTTTGAGTTAGAGAAGCCCCTCTCTTTCATCGAGGATGAAAGTAGAGCTTGAGCCTTAGCATGGTCCATCACTATGACCTCCTCCGGCTCTGTCTCCTCCTTTGAAGCTGGTTCCTTCCTCAGCCGGACATAACAGTCCGGATATGATGCCTTGCTGGGCCAGAATTCCACCTCCTCCAGGGGAACTGAGCCCAGCTTATCCGAGATGACGATCTTTCCAGTCGTCATCGGCATGTGCTCAGCATACCTCCATGGGTTAGCATCTGAGCACAAGGGAAGGTCTTTCACATTGAGCTTTTTCTGGGGCCCATGTGATTCTGCAAGGCACTGCATTGGCAGTTCCATTGCAGCTGCCTTCTCCTGATTCTCCTTCTGCATTTGTTGGATCATTCCAACAATAGAAGAGAGGGCCTGTCCCAGCTCTACTGGGAGACCGGCCGATGTTGAGGGAATAGGCTCCGGAATCTGAACCGGAGTAGCCGACACCTCGTCGACGTCTACCTCTACAACGTCTGGGGCTTGAACTTCATCCTGGGCTTCTGCCAGGAGGTCTTCCTCCAGACACTCGTCCACATCAGACATCCTGTCATCTAACTGGATGTCTTGCATCGCGACCGCGACTTCAGCATCCACCTGGATCTGAACTTAGGGGATCTCCTCTTGAGGCTGGGGAATCACTGCATCAGCTGATGCCTTAGGGAAAAGATACGCCCTCATCTTCTCACTTGGAAGATAAGGGCCAGAAGTGTTCTTTTGGAAGCCCCTTACCCAGGTATGAAGCTTCTTCCTAGCTATATCCCTTGATTCCTCTGTTCTAGGGGAATCAAAGGTCTCAGTAATCAGGTTAGTGCACACAGTACATACCTGAGGGTCCCAATGCCGGAGATCATCCTTGGAGACAGCGTATGCTGCGTGTCTTCTACAAAACTCATGTCCGCAGAGGTTCTTGCTGCGGTCGTTGCAGAAAGCACTTCCGCACTTCGGAGTGTCCTTCTGTAAAGAGAAGAAATTTCCATGAGTATCAAGTGAACTATGTATCACTGGATATGCATAGTATAGCATAACAATTCAGAAAGGAAAGACACACACTTGTGTTTCCCTCACAACCCATTGCTGCAGCCTTCCAGATAATAAAATCAAATGGTTAATCTCTTCTAGAGTAACCAATGCAAAGTTTCCAGAGGAAACAGGTGGAGCTCACACCTAAGCAATGATTTTAAAAACCTGGATAATAGACAGGAAAGAACTCACTTTCCTATCTGTAGGGCAACAGCAAAGGGATGTGTAAGAAAACACAATAGTGTTAGAACACACAGTGCTGTACCAAAACCCTTACCATAGTTTTCTTCTTACTGTATACGTTTTACTGAAGAATACTAGTACAGTATAGGGGGATACGTGCCGGCCGGCACACACCATAACTAGCTTTAAAGTATACTACTTAACAGCTATAAGGCGGCAGCACTCTGGTTCAAATGCATGTGCCGGTCGGCAGCAACTGCCGGCCGGCAACAGCCAATGTCGGCCGGCAACGGCTGCCGGCCGGCAACTACACAAGGTAGTACCCAGCTGCCGGCCACACTCTTGGTGACCGGCAGACAAGGGCTGACATAAGCCGGCCGGCAAAGGTACAAGACCATGCCAGCCGGCAGCAAAGGAACCAGAGGACTACACCTGCCCGGCTGCCGGCCTCATAGGCCGGCAGCCGGGTCGGGTACAGCACTAGAAGAAAAATAGAATGGATGCCGGGAAAAGAGTGTACACTACCTCCAAGCCCGGCAATCCGAAAGAGTGCATATAAGGAAGGGGAGAATCTAATTCAGGCTTCCTGACCAATGCCGTCTGGCTCTACAGGCAGGCATGGATGAGGGACCAAGAGAGGTCCGGGCAGCACTCAAAAATATAAGACCCTTGCCGGCCGGCAAGGGGCCGAGTCAATTCCACATCCTAACCTATACTAGGTCCAGATGTAGAACGACGTACAGTACAGTAATGGCTAGGCCATTACGGAGAAAGAGGGGGAAGGGACAAGAGGGTCCTACCAACCTTGCTTTAGTTACAGATCACCCGCAGCCAAGAAACTTATCTTAGCCTAAGGGAGATCTAAGGGGGAAGGCCAGCAATACTTGCCAGCTCCCAGAGCACCAAAGCAAGGAAGGTGTTGCTACTCCCAGGGAAAGAAACTTATCCTCCCCCGAGAACAGCAACAAGGACTAGTCTGGTAGATCACAAAAGAAGGAATCATATCCACAGAAACCTTCGGTAGTGACCTAAGGAGGCTAAGTCCCCTTTGTCTGTGTCAGGCCAGCGAGGGAGACTCTGCCCCAAGCCAGACAAACACAGACTCAGACTAAAAAACTCTGTTGTTCTGTCCCTCTTTGAACCATACTACAGGAACAGGAAGGTTCAGTAACACCCCAGTATAGTTTTATCGAAAATAAATTTGGAAAAAACCACTTAGGGATAAGCCCAAGGCTTAAACAGAGGGAAAGGGATTGCATACCTTCTCCAAAGAAAAGAAAGCAACCAGGGAGTATGATAAAGTATACTAAGGCTCCATAAGCAACTTAGCCTAGGCATCAAGAGAATCGATTACCTAAATCACCGAAACTCACTCGTATACTATCTTGGAAATATTCCACACAGTCTTAAATGTATAAAACATAGCCTAAAGCTTCAATAAAATTTTTATTACACTCGGAAAAACCAAAATCATGCATGAAGTACTAGGACCAAACGACTAGGCTACATGGCCTAGCGTAGCCCAGAATGGCGAATGCTTCGCCAAAATAATACTAAGCACGAAAGGAAATCCTATGTAATGCTAAATAGCTAAAATTTATTAAAGCAAAACAACCAGGAATGTCGCTCTGACTAACTAAACTTATACCTAGCGAGCGACAGCGTCCAGGACGCCTCTGGTAGGCTACGGCTCTTGTAACAAAGATTAATCCTATTAATCACTCAAAATTTACCAAGAGCCTACATTTATACATAAAAGACATTATACTCAACTTATCAGAGGCCGACGAAGACGGAGAGGCCATAAAAAGTAGAATAAATCCAAGATTTGCAAGAAACACAGGAAAAAACACCGAGTTGTTAAGCTACGCAAAAAGGAATACAGATGGCGCCAGGATTGGCGCCAGGCACACATACGAATCGGAGGATAGGGAAGCCTTGGGAGCGGCTCCCCTTTTTCTTTCCCGAATTCGTTTCTTGCCAATTCCTCCTACGAGACGAAATCTCTGTCCAGGATGCAGATTGCCACGTGGCGTGTCAAGAATACGTCCTCTGATATGTCGCGATATCCCTTTCACGAGGGATACTCGCTCCAGGAGTTAGAATTCTGGTACCTTAAGGTAAATTCTCTGGGAATATCGCTGTAGTTGTAATATACCCTAGGAAGCTACCCTATAGGAACTTCCATCAGGACGACATGGCTTGAGCCCAAAAATATATATATATATATATATATATATATATATATATATATATATATATATATATATATATATATATATATATATATATATATATATATATATATATATATATATATATATATACAGTATATATTTTAAACATAAATTGTTCCGTAACCGAAATACAAACCTTACGTATTTAAATTGGGTTTACTTTCGGCGTACTGTAGCTGAAATTGATGAGCCAATAGATTTTAACGAGGGTTAACTACCCCCGCGCTAGTTAGCAGGGGTAGGGGAAGGGGTAGCTTGCTACCCCTCCCCCCCACATACCGGTGATTTGTCTCACTTCACTTTTGGCTCGGACGATGTGCAGACGTGTCTGTCTATCGTCCTCGTTGTTGATAGCCTTAATCTTTTTCTTTGCTTTTCCTCAGCTGTGTGTTTGGAAGTTGGCCTCGTCCTTTGGTATTCATCATGCGCAAGTGCCCTGGGATTGCCGGCCGCCCTTGCGGTACCTTCATGTCGATGGTGGATACCGATCCTCACACCCCTTGCCCGCAGTGTCGAGGCCGACGGTGTGACAGGGAAAATACGTGTAGGGAGTGGTCTGCCTCTCATTGGGAGAGGTTTGCCCGCCAGCGTAAGAAGAAGTCCAAGAGAAACCGTTCTCCTTCAGGGGCTGCCTTGAAGGAGGAAGGCTCTAGGGACTCTTCTTCCGCCGCCCAAACCTCCTCCGAAGCTCCCACTCGTCCAGCCTCACGTTAGAGGCCTCCAAGTGGTAGCGCAGACACTTGTTCTGTTTCCCGAACACAGGGTGCGGGAGAGGGCGTCGCCTCCCATCGCGGGGCGGCTCCCCCTCCTCCCCCGGGGGAGGATTTTGATAACGTTGATACAGTGAACCCTCGTTTATCGCGGTAGATAGGTTCCAGACCCGGCCGCGATAGGTGAAAATCCGCGAAGTAGTGACACCATATTTACCTATTTATTTAACATGTATATTAAGACTTTTAAAACCTTCCCTTATACGTAGTACTGTTAACAAACTACCCTTTAATATACAGAACACTTAATGCATGTACTACAGTACCCTAAACTAAAACAGGCACAATTATTAAAGGCGATTTTATATCATGCGTTTCCTAAACACGCCAAAAAGCACGATAAAAAATGTCAACCAATGTTTTGTTTACGTTTATCTCTGATCATAATGAAGAAACAAACGCATTTACACATCTGTGTATAGGTTAGTTTTTGCATCGATTATATTGATTATTCAGTACAGTATGTTGATTTTGTTATTACCAATGTTTTACTTAATTTTTCTTAGGACTTCCAAATGAAATGTTTTTCTTTATGACGCCGCCTGAAACGACGGCGTAATAAAGTACGCTCAGTAAACAAACGAAGGCATTTAACGCGCATGATGAAAGTGATAAATAATATTACAGTAAAAGCTTTTAGAAAATATGTTATTACAAATATTATTTACCGTATCTATATAAAATCATACATACGTAGCAAAGCAGGAAAACAATTTACGAGAGAGAGAGAGAGAGAGAGAGAGAGAGAGAGAGAGAGAGAGAGAGAGAGAGAGAGAGAGAGAGAGTTGTTTTACGTAGGTAAATGTAAATTTAAAAAAAAAAAAAATAGCCCCATTTCATATAAAATAAGTTATTACAAATATTTTACTTTATCATATTACAGTAGTCTGTATAATACTGTAAAGTTCAGTACAGTATGTTGTTGTTGTAGTCGTGGGGATGAAATTCTCACGAAACAAAAACACGGCATTCAATTACAACAGCTGATTCATTCTCTCTCTCTCTCTCTCTCTCTCTCTCTCTCTCTCTCTCTCTCTCTCTCTCTCTCTCTCTCTCTCTCTCTCTTCGTGTTACAGTATACAATACTTACATTTAGATGAAGAAACTAAAATTAGTTTTCTTAGTGTCAATTAAATACGAAATGAAAAATTTTCAATATTAAACTTACCCGATGATCATATAGCTGTCAGCTCTGCTGCCCGACAGAAAAACCTACGGGCAGAATACGCCAGCGATCGCTATACAGGTGGGGGTGTACATCAACAGCGCCATCTGTCAAGTAGGTACTCAAGTACTCGATGTCAACACAGAATCAATTTTCTCTCTGTCGTGCCACTGGCAAGACCTACTAAATACGCTGTTACTAACTGGATTTGTTTTCACAACTATTTGGTGAAGTACACTATTCCAGTTTTGAGCTTTCGCTATGCAGGGGTTTTATCTTCATTTCAAAACTTGAACTCGTTTTGGATAGATTTAATTATGGTGACAAAGAGAGTATGGACTCTCTTTCACTTTTAAATGGCCGACCCTTCCCTTAGACGGAAGTGTGTTTAGGTTTTTAGTAATTTTGCTTAACACGTTATAGATCTATATATTTTATATCTCTCCGCCTTTATTAGGCCTCTTCGATTAACTTTCCTTTTATTATAAACATATAAAAATAAATTTTTATGTTTTGTTTATATGCGACCTTTCCTGATAGTAGGCGGTCCTAACTTGGAACCGAAGTTAATCAACGTTGAGCCCGTTATATCGTATTTAACCTTTAAAGAATTTAAAACTTTTTAAATTTAATGTTTTATGAAAGAATTTCTTTGATAGTCTCGTACTGTTTTCAAAGATGAACTAACGTTTAGTTTTTTAGTCTACGCAGTTGTTGACGTTCAGGACGTTCAACATGCGCTCTATCGTTACGAGAGAGAGAGTGTATCACGGTTTCACTTTGCAGTAAGAGTAAACCGATTCTAGCGTTTCGTTCATTCTTTCTTAGCTTAAATGGTTAAATTCTAAATTAAAGGAACTTTTTATTTGTATAACCTTTCAGTTTTTTCCTTTAGCAAATAACATGTTTTGACGATATATAATTGGGCTCTTCTCTCAGGTGCGAAATCTAGAGAGAAAGAGAGAGATAGAGACGGAGGGAGAGAGAGGAGAAAAAACGTTTCGTTCAAGCGGGTAACATTGTTCTCGTTTTACTCTCCTCCCTAGTCGCTGGAGGGGAAGAAGGTAAAACGTTTCTAGGGTTTTATTCTTGTTCCCAGGCTATGTGCGGTGAGAGATTGTAAACGTAGTTTATTTGAACTAGTGTTTAGTCTCTTTCCCAGCCACTGAATTCTTTATCTTTATATATGTTTTCTGTTGCATTATACGACTGTTTTCGCAATTACTACCTTTTAATGAAGGGTAGGATTGCGTGTTTCAGGTAGAAATCAGTAAAAGTTTCGATTTCAGTGAAATAAGTGCAAAACAGAAAATCAAAGTGATAAAGTGATATGCGCAAAGTGTTACAGTGTTGCGTCCGAGGGTTCGTCTGTTCGTGCCTGTCGTTCACCTAGTCCGGGACCTCTTGCAAGCTCCCAAGCCCAGGGGAGAAGTAATGTCGAACGACTTATGGGTTCGTCAGGCCTTGATCAACGAACAGACGTTTTTCCCTCCGTGGTTTCGGGCGTATCTACCCAAGATCGCCCCACCCACACAAAGACGAGAGAGCCCATTTACTTCTCGTCTGCGGAAGAGGTTTCTCGTAAGAAACCTTGGACCAAGGTCTCGCAGCTTATTAAGTGCAAGTCGGTCCCTTCCGCGCAAGTCCAACGGCCCAGGTGTAGCCACTGGGTCAGTTCGGACTCGCTGCAGTCTTCCGATGACTGCACACCTCCTAAGAGAGGTAAAGCGGTACCGCAACAGGCAGTAACACCGTCTGTTGCCGCACCTGCTGCTGTAGACCCTAAGTGGTCTTTGCTACAGTCTATGCAGACACAGTTAGCATCTTTTTTGCAGGAGTATCGTGCGGAGAAGGTTGACGCTGCACCCGTTAGCCTACAACCTACCACGGTTGTGCGCCCAGCAGACGCTGTGGCTGCCTGCTCCCACACTCCAGCTGTGAGAGCTCCTCCACCCATGTGCAGTCGACCCTGCCAGACGCATGCTGACGTTCACAGACGCACCCGTTAGCCTACAACCTACCACGGTTGTGCGCCCAGCAGACGCTGTGGCTGCCTGCTCCCACACTCCAGCTGTGAGAGCTCCTCCACCCATGCGCAGTCGACCCTGCCAGACGCATGCTGACGTTCACAGACGCACGGAACCCTCTGTTGACGTGCGTGTGCTACCACAACAACAGGAGGGTGGAGTTAAGCTGCCGTGTTTTGACACGGTGCGTCAGCCTCCGCAACCCACTGTGGTTACCGCCACTCGCCCGCAGCAGACTAGTCAGTCAGGAGTTGAGGCTTCCCCACACAGCTTTGGTTGTTGCCAGCTCACAGACTGTCAAGCAGTTACATGACGTTGCCTTCTGGTCTGCTACTAATGCACCAGTGCTGTATGTCCTCACGCACCTGTTGTGGTTGACAGTTCAGTTTTTTGACAGTTCACAGACTGTCAAGCAGTTACATAACGTTGCCTTCTGGTCTGCTGCTAATGCACCAGTGCTGTATGTCCTCACGCACCTGTTGTGGTTGACAGTTCAGTTTTTGACAGTTCACAGACTGTCAAGCAGTTACATAACGTTGCCTTCTGGTCTGCTGCTAATGCACCAGTGAGACCCTCACTGAGATAACCTAGCTTTTCTCGGACAAGGTTCCTGTAGATGAGAAAGTGCTGTTCTCCCTCCTACTGATATTCCTTTGAGGACTCTGTCATTTGGAGAGGAGCCTTAAGCTGCTTAGCCTCCTATGGACTTTAATTAAATCATGATGATTTTTTATGGATCTTCGTCCGGATCTTGTAACTGCTGCTCCTCGTTCGCCTCACGTCAGAACTTACACTAGGCCTAGCTACTTCGAAGCCGTTGTTGTTAAGCTAGTGCTCTCTCGCTCTCCTAGAGAGCGTTACGTCGGCTAGGCGACTGGTTTTTGCACCAGGAGGAGTTTTAGGGATACAGCCTTTTGATTTCCCTTCTTTTTATCTGGCTTATAGAGCGAGAGTCTGATAGGACACGAGAGAAGTTCTCAGCTTGGGAGTTCATGCCTCTGCCCAGGTAGACTTCTCAATTCGGGTAGACTCGGCCAGGCGCATAGCCAGGAGACGCTCCAGTTGTTTACAGGTCAACTTCTCAACTTTTGTCGAGCCTTTGAAGTTTTGCTGTACTATTATGTCACACATAACAAGGCTTCCAGGGATGGTAAATGGTTCCGCTTCAGTCGCTAACCCCGTCTGTTGCCACACCTGCTCCCGTAGACCCTAATGGGCTTTGCTGCAAGACATGCAGTCCAAGCTTGTGTCCTTGATAGAGGACTTAATACGGAGAAGAACCTTCTGGCCAACAACCTTCCTACCGGTTGGTTGTGCGCCCTGTTGACGCTGAGGTATCCTACTCGCGTCCGCCAGTTGAGGTGGTTCCTCCACCGATGCGACCCAGTGTGGGTTGCCAGTCGCACGTTGACGTTAAGCGACGCTCGGAGGTGGTTGTTGACGTTCAGTGTGTCACTAGGAAGACGTTCAACAACCAGCAGAGGTGACTTGTTGTGACGCAGTGCGTCAACCTCAGCAACCCGGTAGGGTGTTGACTGCACAACCCAGACAGTCTAGACAGTTTCGGGTTGACGCTGTACTTCCTCGCGTCCCCATGGTTGTTGACAGTTCACAGACTGTGCAGCAGTACCATGATATTGCGTCCGGCTCCGTCACGCATCCACCAGTGCGA
This sequence comes from Palaemon carinicauda, assembly GCF_036898095.1. Classification (NCBI taxonomy): domain Eukaryota; kingdom Metazoa; phylum Arthropoda; class Malacostraca; order Decapoda; family Palaemonidae; genus Palaemon; species Palaemon carinicauda. Next base: position 76,282,800 of record NC_090757.1, read on the forward strand.
CCGGATTCAGCGAGTCAGACGTTGCCCACTCCGTTGCCGTTTCCTCATCAGTTTCGGATGAGGAACCCTCTGATGAGGACGTTGCTGAACAAGACGATCAACCCCCAGCCCTGCTATCCATCCAGAAGATGCTGAAGAAGGAACGCTGCCCTGTCAGGCTGTGGATGAGTCTGGTAAGGACACTGTCATCCGTGGTTCAATTTGTGTCACTAGGAAGACTACACCTCCGTCCTCTTCTATACCATCTAGCTTTTCACTGGAAAAAGGACAAGACGCTAGAAGCGGTCTCGATCCCGGTTTCCGGAAAGATAAAGTCTGGTCTGACTTGGTGAAAGGACTTTATCAACCTTAGAAAGGGTCTTCCCCTGACTGTTCAGACTCCCAACCACGTTCTCTTCTCGGACGCATCGGACGTAGGCTGGGGTGCGACATTTGACGGTAGGGAATGCTCGGGATTATGGAACTCGAGTCAAAGGACAATGCATTTCAAATGCAAGAAGCTACTGGCAGTACGTCTGACCTGGAAAAGCTTCAGGTCTCTCCTTCAAGGCAAAGTGGTGGAGGTGAACTCGGACAACACACGGCTTTGACGTACATCTCCAAGCAAGGAGGGACCTACTTTCTGACATGGTACGAGATCGCAAGGGACCTCCTCACCTGGTCAAAAGGTCTAGACTTTTCACTAGTAACGAGGTTCATCCAAGGCAACTTGAATGTCATAGCAGATTGTCTCAGTCGGAAGGGACAAATAATTCCAACAGAATGGACCCTCCACAAGGATGTATGCAAGAGACTTTGGGCCACCTGGGGCCAGCCAACCATAGATCTCTTCGCAACCTCGATGACCAAGAGGCTCCCAATAGTTTGCTCACCTATCCCGGACCCAGCAGTAGTTCATATAGATGCCTTTCTACTAGATTGGTCACATCTAGATCTATATGCATTCCCTCCGTTCAAGATTGTCAACAAGGTACTGCAGAAGTTCGCCTCTCACGAAGGGACAAGGTTGACGCTAGTTGCTTCCCTCTGGCCCGCGAGAGAATGACTCACCGAGGTACTTCGATGGCTAGTAGACGTTCCCAGAACACTTCCCCTAAGGGTGGACCTTCTACGTCAGCCACGCGTAAAGAAGGTACACCAAGGCCTCCACGCTCTTCGTCTGACTGCCTTCAGACTATCGAAAGACTCTCGAGAGCTAGAGGCTTTTCGAAGGAGGCAACCAGAGCATTTGCTAGAGCAAGGAGAACATCCACCCTTAGAATCTACCAATCGAAGTGGGAAATCTTCCGAAACTGGTGCAAGTCAGTATCCGTATCCTCGACCAGTACCTCTGTAACTCAAATAGCTGACTTTCTCTTATATCTGAGGAAAGAACGATCTCTTTCAGCTCCCACTATCAAGGGTTACAGAAGCATGTTGGCATCAGTCTTCCGTCACAGAGGCTTAGATCTTTCCAACAATAAAGATCTACAGGACCTCCTTAAGTCTTTTGAGACCACGAAGGAGCGTCGTTTGGTTACACCTGGTTGGAATTTAGACGTGGTACTAAGATTCCTTATGTCAGACAGGTTCGAACCGCTTCAATCAGCCTCCCTGAAAGATCTCACCTTTAAGACTCTTTTCCTGATATGCTTAACCACAGCTAAAAGAGTCAGTGAGATTCATGCCTTCAGCAAGAACATCGGATTCTCATCCGAAACGGCTACATGTTCTACAACTTGGTTTTCTAGCCAAACACGAGCTGCCTTCTCGGCCTTGACCAATATCGTTCGATATTCCAAACTTATCGTATGGTTGGAAATGAACTAGAAAGAGTATTATGTCCTGTAAGAGCTCTTAAGTTCTATTTAAAAACCTTTACGAGGCCCGTCTGAAGCTTTATGGTGTTCAGTTAAGAATCCATCTTTGCCTATGTCAGAGAATTCTTTATCCTATTTTATCAGACTGTTAATACGAGAAGCTCATTCCCATCTGAATGAGGAAGACCAAGCTTTGCTGAAGGTAAGGACACACGAAGTTAGAGCTGTCGCAACTTCCGTGGCCTTTAAACAAAATAGATCTCTGCAAAGTATATTCGACGCAACCTATTGGAAAAGCAAATCAGTGTTCGCGTCTTTTATCTTAAGAATGTCCAGTCTCTTTACAAGAACTGCTACACTCTGGGACCATTCGTAGCAACGAGTGCAGTAGTGGTGAGGGCTCGACCACTACAATTCCCTAATTCCATAACCTTTTTTAATCTTTCTCTTGAAATGTTTTATTATTGTTTTTGGGTTGTCCGGAAGGCTAAGAAGCCTTTCGCATCCTACTTGATTTGGCGGGTGGTCAAAGTCATTTCTTGAGAAGCGCCTAGATTAGAGGTTTTGATGAGGACCTTTAGTATGGGTTGCAACCCTTCATACTTCAGCTCCTAGGAGTCGCTCAGCATCCTATGAGGATCGCGAGGCTCAGTAAGGAAGACGTACTTAAAAAGGCAGAGTAATTGTTCAAGTCGACTTCCTTACCAGGTACTTATTTATTTTATGTTTGTTATTTTGAATAACTGCTAAAATGAAATACGGAATACTTAGCTCATAATAATGTCAACATGTAATGCTGGTCTCAACCCACCCCCCTGGGTGTGAATCAGCTATATGATCATCGGGTAAGTTTAATATTGAAAAATGTTATTTTCATTAGTAAAATAAATTTTTGAATATACTTACCCGATGATCATAAATTAAAGGACCCACCCGTCCTCCCCAATAGAGACCCAGTGGACCGAGGAGAAAATTGGTTCTGTGTTGACATCGAGTACTTGAGTACCTACTTGACAGATGGCGCTGTTGATGTACACCCCCACCTGTATAGCGATCGCTGGCGTATTCCGCCCGTAGGTTTTTCTGTCGGGCAGCAGAGCTGACAGCTATATGATCATCGGGTAAGTATATTCAAAAATTTATTTTACTAATGAAAATAACATATTATGCCGAGTTTACATCCATTTCAATCGTTGCTAAAAATACGGCATCCGATTTCATCAGCAAACCAATATTTTTTGGGAAACATAATTTTATTCTAGAAAATTGCTACTCTTTAAATAGTTAATTGCACATTAAGAAAGCATGTACTTTTGTTTTTAAATTTCGGGTGTGTTTTAAAAATCGAGTATTGTTGACTTCTTTTTTTTTTACTTTCGGCTGTGATTAGATCAGCTGACGTCTAGCTGCCGCTCATTTCTTAACTTATTCAAACCGTCTACAGTATACAGTTGATATTACATAAGCACCAATGTGTTGTAACCAATAAAAATTGTTTTGTTTATTACATTTAAAACAACACACACACACACACTCTCTCTCTCTCTCTCTCTCTCTCTCTCTCTCTCTCTCTCTCTCTCTCTCTCTCTCTCTCTCTCTCTGTGGGATACTTTTCACTACAGTACCTCCCATTCCTTACCTCTCTCTATCTCTCTAACAAATGATATCTTTGTTGCTCCTCAAAGTTTCATTTATATTGAAAATCAATCATGATTCAATTTTCCTTACTTTCTCCTATCTCGCACCATCGGTCACATCGCGGTATTTTCGAAATTTCCGGAAAATCCGCAATATATGTATATACATGCGTTATGAAAAAAATCCACGATGGTCGAACCGCGAAGTAGCGAGGGTTCACTGTAACTCTGTCTCTAACGATGATCTTTTTCAGCTTTGGGCTTCCTTGGGGCTTAAGGGCCTGCCCTCCAAGGAAGCCCTGTTTGACCTTATTAAGTTGGGGGCCGCTGTCAGGCAGTCACCGGTGATAGCAGAGGTAGATCCTCTGTCTATCGTCGACGTCGTGGTGGCAGAGGCTTCTGACGGGTCTGGTCAAACCTCTGCTGCTCCTGATGTTGCTGACGTTGCTGAAGGCTCTCCTCCCCCTTCCGAACATCCTTCGAAGGGGGAGGTGGGTCCCACGGTCTCTCCTGCGGCTACGTCTCCCCCTCGGTGGAGCGCTCTGACTGAGACTCTCCTTCAAAGGACCAACGATCCTGATGACCTCCCTCGTGGCCGCCTTCGCCGTAAGGCTCGTCGTCCTCTGCGTAGCAGGGGCCTCCCGTCTCCCTATAAGGGTGTCAAGAGGCGCCTCTTCGAGTCGTCTCCTCCTCCGTCCTCCGATGAGGATCCTCCTCGCCGGGAGCAGACTGTAGCAGCCTCGTCCTTAGACCTCTCCGGGGATCGTTCGCGATCTCCTATGCCTGCCAGACCATCCACCTCCTGCGCAGATGGCCAGCAGTCTTCTGAAACTCGTCAGCCGACGGGCACCGGGCCCTTCGGGGCAAAGGGATGTCTCCCACGCTGTGGGGGCTTTGCTTGCGCGTCAGGGTTCCCCTGCGCGCCCTCCTGCCCGTTCACACGCAGTAGCGCTTAAGCGCTCTCCATCTTTGTAGTCTCCTGACTCACCTCGCCAGCGCTCTCCTGATGGTCATCGCCCCCCTGCTCGCCAGCGCTCTCCTGCAGACAACATACAACCTCCTGTTCCTGTTACGCGCCCAGCGCGCTAACGATCACCTGAGCGCACAAGATCTCCTGCTCGTCAGCGTGCACCTGCGCATCCAGTTCCTGACACGCGCCCTAGATCTCCGGATATGGACGCGGGCAAGGATTTATCTTCTCCTCGCCACGCGTTCCTGCTCGTCATCCTTCCCCTGCGCAGCAACGCGCACGGTCTCCTGTGCGTACATCCAAAGTTCCGGCACACCCACGCGCCTTGTCTTCCTGAGCCCGTTCGCGAGCATTCGCCTTTGCGCGTCGCTCCTCTTGCTCCTGCGCAGCAATCTACACGTCGTCTTCCTGCGCACCAGCGATCTCCAACGCGTCAGCGATCCCCAGCATGTCAGCGTGCCCCTGAGTCCCGGCGATCTCCTGACTGCCCGCGCGATCCATCGCCTGCGCGCAAGCGCTCTCCTACGCGTCAGCTCCACCTGGATCATGACAGACATAGGTCTCCTGAGATCAGCTCGCCCACGCGCGGTCGTTCGCCTGCGCGTTATACGCGCCATCGCTCACCAGCGCGTCAGCGTTCACCAATGCGCTATCGTTCGCCGACTCGCCATCGCTCGCCCACGCGTCACAGGTCTCCAGGACACCATCGTTCCCCTGCGCTGTACTTTTCTCTTGGTTCTCAGCGATCTCCTGTGCGCCCGCGCGTTCCTTCGCCCACGCTTCAACGCGTTCCCTCGCTAGCTCGCCCGCATGCTGTGGCCCCCGCGCTCGTTTATCTCCGCGTGACTACGCGCCCGCGCTCCAGCAGCCCCTCGCGCGCGATCCATTGGAAACTCCCCCGCGCCAGCGCGACCCCCGTTCTTGTCGGGTTCTGCAGCTCGTGGCGGCAGCAGGGACGCGTGTTTCCAGGTCGCAGTCAGGATCACCTCCGCGCAAGCGCAGGTCTCTCTCGCAGGACAAGGAAGGATCGTCGGAGAGATCAAGGCAACTTTATTTCCCTTCTTTTTTGCAGGTAGGCCCCGTTGCGTCCACTCCGAAGGGTCAGGCGATCCCTTTCCCTCTAGCGGGAATTGAGTCCGTATCTCGGCAGTCCTGGTTTGGTCCTCTGATGCGGGCGTTAGTGAAGGCTATGAAGCCGGCACTCGCCGATCTAGGACTCAAGCCAACGACGGCCTCGCCCCTGCTGAAGAGAAGGAGAGGAGTGGACTTCGTGGTGACTTCTTCCAGGGAGAAGTTGGTTCCTAAGAGGTCCGCCAGGAAGGCTCCATCCCCTTCGCAGTCGTTTTCTCCTTCTCCTGTGGACGAGGCCTTTCCTTCCTCAGGAGAATCCAGCGAGGCGGCGGTCTCTCCCTCGGCACCAACGGGGGAGTCTCCTCCTCGTGGAGGGGAATCGTCGCGCGTTGAAGGTACCTTCCAGACCTCTTTGCTGGAGTCTTGTATCCCGCCCAGGAGGGAACCCAAGGACTCCAAGACAATTCCGAAGTCCAGACCCCGGGAGAACGTCCACGTCTCTCCCCAGGAAGAGCTTCCGGGGACAGGAGACTTAGCTGCCAGTCCGCAGGAAGGAGAGCAGCACGAGTCTGAGCATGCCTTCTGGCAAGTCTTAGGCCTGATGAGGCAGCTCAACAGGTTCAAGGACCCAGAGATCGCCCCTCGTGAGGGCAAGAACACGGTTCTGGATCAGGTCTATGGAACTCAGAAGCCCCCAAAGGCCAGTGCGGCCCTGTCCTAGTCCCAGGGGGTGAAGAGTGCCAGAGACAGGGCCAACGCTCAGCTCACAGACCTCACCTCCTCCAGTCGTTCCTCTGCCGGGAACAGACTCCTCCCACCTCCTCGTCTACAGCAGAGGAGGTATTTTGAGATTATGGCGGAGTCGAGCCTCGCTCTTCCCCTCCACCATTCGGTGGAAGAGCTTACTAGGGGAGTTCCACTTGAGAAGCTCTCTGCCCGGCAAGTGACATTCTCGGCGTCGGAGATCCTGAGCCAGGAGAAAGTCGCGAAGTGTGCCATGCAGGCCACTTTGTGGCTGGATGTCTGGCTGGGTTCTCTGGGCATCTTATTGCACTCCGAAGATCTGTCTAAGGAGAGCAATAGGAAGGCCCTGGAGACCTTCCTCCTCTCGGGCACTCGCTCCATCGAGTTCTTGGCACACCAGGTTACCAACCTGTGGGCCAACTCGGTGCTGAAGCGTCGTGATGCGGTGACCGAGAATATCCACCCGAAGGTCCCCGCCGTGGATGTCTGCAGCCTCAGACACTCCTCCATCCTTGGGGGAAGTTTGTTTGAGCACCAGGATATGGAATGCACAGCTGAGAGGTGGAGGAAGTCTAGCCAGGACTCCCTCCTCCAAAGGGCCCTTGCATCTCGGCCCTACAAGCCTCCAGCTCCGCAGCAACATCAGCAGCAGCCTCGCAGGACACCGAAGAAAGTGGTGTCTAAGCCCCAGCCCTTTCCTGCCAAGGACAAGAGGGGCGGTAAGTCCTCCAGGGGAGGCAAGACTCCTAGAGGCAGCGGCCGCGGCCGTAAACGCTAGGAGTGGCAGTCCCCTCGCGTGTCCACCTGTGGGAGGATGCCTTCAAAGTTGCGTGCACAGGTGGCAGCAACATGGGGCCGATTCTTGGAGGGTCTCCGTGATCAGCCAAGGATATCGCGTACCATTCGCGACATCTCAACCTCCCCTGACAGCGAATCCAGTGTCGTTGAGCTCCTATGCCATGGGATCGGCAAAGGGGCTAGCCTTTCGGGCAGAAGTCGAGACCATGCTCAAGAAGGATGCTCTCCAGGAGGTCGTCGGCGGATCCCCAGGCTTCTTCAGTCGATTCTTTCTTGTAAAGAAGTCGTCTGGAGGCTGGAGACCCGTCATCGACCTCTCAGCTCTGAACAAGTTTGTCAAGCAAACTCCGTTCAGCATGGAGACAGCGGACACGGTCAGACTTGCGTTGAGACCACAAGACTTCATGTGCACACTGGATCTGAAGGACGCGTACTTCCAGATCCCAATCCATCCGTCTTCCAGGAAGTACTTGAGATTCAGTCTAAACAGCAAGACCTACCAGTTCAAGGTGCTGTGCTTTGGTCTCTCCACAGCACCTCAGGTGTTCACCAGAGTGTTTACCCTGATTTCGGCTTGGGCGCACAGGAACGGCATCCGTCTCCTCCGATACCTGACAACTGGCTGATCCTGGCAGACTCGGAGTCGACCCTTCTTCGACACCGAGACAGGCTCCTGGGACTTTGCCAAGATCTGGGGATCTTGGTAAATCTCGAGAAGTCCTCTCTGCAGCCGTCCCAGCGACTGGTTTATCTAGGCATGTTATTAGACACCAATCTCCACAAAGCCTTTCCATCAGACGACAGGATAGCAAGGCTGAGGAGGGTGGCAGAACCCTTCCTCAGGCGGGAAGAGCTTCCATCCCAATCGTGGTTGCGTCTCTTAGGTCACCTAGCCTCCCTGGCCCGTCTGGTTCCCAACGGCCGTCTCAGGATGAGATCCCTGCAATGGCGGCTCAAGTCCCGTTGGAGTCAAGGATCCGATTCCCCGGACTTTCTGGTCCCGATAGAACCTTCGGAACAGGTGGACCTGCGGTGGTGGCTGGTCGACGAGAATCTGCGAAAGGGAGTGGATCTTCTCGTCCTTCCCCCGGAATTGACGCTGTTTTCGGACGCGTCAAAAGAAGGGTGGGGGGCTCACATTCTGAACCAGAGGACCTCAGGCCTTTGGTCAGAATCAGAAAAGTACCTGCACATCAACTTGCTAGAGATGAAGGCCGTATTCCTGGCTCTTCAACAGTTCCAACGGACCCTGGCGGGTCACTCCGTGGTGGTGATGAGTGACAACACCACGGTAGTGGCTTATATCAACAAGCAGGGAGGTACTTTTTCACATCAGCTATCCCATCTTGCAGTAGAGATTCTGAGGTGGACCGAAGTCCACTCGATAACACTATCAGCTCGCTTCATTCCTGGCAAGAGGAATGTGCTCGCCGACAGTCTGAGCAGGGCTTCACAGATAGTGAGTACCGAGTGATCTTTGGATCCTCAGATAGCCAACAAAGTCCTGACTTTGTGGGGTTCCCCGACGGTGGATCTGTTCGCGACAGCCTTGAATTTCAAGCTGCCCCTATACTGCTCCCCAGTCCCGGACCCCAAGGCTCTCTGGCAAGATGCTTTCCAACAACGGTGGGACAACATCGACGTGTACGCCTTCCCACCGTTCTGTCTGATGAGAAGGGTGCTCAACAGGACCAGACTATCGGTCAACCTGTCTATGACTCTGATAGCTCCGCTATGGCATCACGCGGAATGGTTCCCGGACCTTCTGCAGCTCCTGACGGAGATCCCGAGAGAGCTTCCCCCACGACACGAGCTACTCAGACAGCCACTCTGCAACATCTTCCACAGAGCCGTAGCCTCACTTCGGCTTCACGCCTGGAGACTATCCAGCGTCTCCTCACGTAGAGAGGCTTTTCGCAACAGGTTGCGGAGAGAATGTCTCGGCACCTGCGAAAGTCCTCTACGGGAGTCTACCAGGCGAAGTGGGGAGTCTTCTGTGGTTGGTGTCGTGGGAGGGGTATCTCTCCACACGATGCCACTATTCCAGCAATAGCGGAGTTTCTCGTTTATTTGCGGGAGGAAATGCGCCTTTCGGTCTCGGCGGTGAAAGGCTATCGCTCAGCCTTAAGCCTGGCTTTTAGGCTGAAAGGAGTGGACATTTCTTTCTCGCTGGAACTTTCTCTACTCATACGTAGCTATGAGCTTACCTGCCCTCAGTCGGAAGTGAGACCTCCTCCATGGAACGTGGTTCGGGTTCTCAGGGCTCTTAAGAGACCTCCCTTCGAACCATTACGCCAGGCCTCTGATCGCCACCTGACTTGGAAGACGGCTTTCCTACTCGCGTTGGCCTCTGCCAAACGAGTTAGTGAACTTCATGGTCTCTTGTACGACATCGCCCATTCAAGGGGATGGGGGGAGGTAACGTTCAGGTTTGTCCCTGAGTTTGTTGCCAAGACTCAGAACCCTGGAGTGCCGGACCCACGGTTCGACTCTTTCAGGGTCACGAGTCTTGGTTCTGTAACAAGCGACCCAGACCATCTGCTATTATGCCCAGTGAGGAGTCTGAGGCGTTACTTGAAGAGGACAGCTGCAGTTCGTCCTCGCGTGCAAGCATTGTTTGTTAGCACAGGCAGGACGAAGAGGAGGGTCACCAAGAACACCATCTCGGCTTGGATTCGAAGGGTCATCCACCACGCCTTGAAGCCGGACCCTCCTCCGTCACGTCGCCCTAGGGCACACGACGTCAGGGGCATCGCTATGTCCGTGGCCTTCAAGAGAAACTTCTCTGTGACGCAGGTGCTTCAAGCTGGGGTCTGGAAGCGTCAAACGACCTTCACAGCCCACTACCTGCAGGACGTGACCCACAGGAGCCTCGATACATTTTCTATCGGCTCTTTGGTGGCTGCACAACAGCTGGTCTAACCTCAGGCTCCTTGATGGACAAGTAGCAGTAGGTTGAGGGTGTTGTTACCCGGTTTTAGTCTACGTGAATGAAATAGTATGTCTGGCCCTTACTTCTTTCTTCATCCTCCCCTCTCTTGGGGAAAGCAGCATCCTGGTCTCCGCATAGCTGACCTCATCCTCTGCAGGTAAACCATGCTCCCTTGTGAACCTAGTATTAAGCTTAATACTGTCGCGTCCCCCACACCCTGACGAGGTGGTATTGGGAACATCCTAGCCTAGATTCCTATCTAAAGGACTCAAGGTTAACTTCCTAGGACGAGTCACGCTCTTTCCTCCACACACAACTTACGTAGGCCACACGTTCCTTGCGGAGCAAGGAACTTGTGAGGTGCAGGGACTCCTTTTCTCAAGTGCTACTCACTTGGAGTCGGAGTCCCCGGGTAAAGCCAAAGCCAGTAAGGCTGGGGACTTTCCACCCTTCCTAAGGGGTAAGTCACCCAATGTAAATAGCGTGGTTTGTATTTCGGTTACGGAACAAATGACAGATTCGGAGATAATTTGTAATTTTCCTAACCATACAAACCTTAGCTATTTACACATATTTGCCCGCCAGCCCAGTCCCCCAAGTCAAGTCCTACCTCTAAGTGAAGTGAGACAAATCACTGGTGTGTGGGGGGGGGGGGGTAGCAAGCTACCCCTTCTCCTACCCCCCGCTAACTAGCGCGGGGGTTGTTAACCCTCGTTAAAATCTATTGGCTCGTCAATTTCAGCTACGCCGAAAGTAAACCCAATGTAAATAGCTAAGGTTTGTATGGTTAGGAAAAATACAAATTATCTCCGAATTTGTCATACTTACCCGGTGATTATATAAGAATGGTAATAGTCCCTAGACGCCCGGCAGAAATTCAAAATCTCGTAGCAATCGCAGATATGCCAGGTGTACACTAGCGCCCTGGCTGTAGGTAGACTGAACTATTTCAATCACTTCAGACCTTCCCTGACAGCTCACACAGGCACAAGTATTGGAATTCACTCGTTATTAACCTTGATTTTTAGCAGTATTTTGGTGATGTACTCCTATTTTTTGGGTTCTAGCATTCTCTTATTTATTTGTTTGATCTGTGATCACGTGTTTATAACTTAAAAGGTAGAATTAGAAATTTTTCAACCTTTTTTAAATATAACGAAAGCTTATGGTGGTATGTAAACATCTCGCCATTGCCTATGACGTCACAGCCGTATGACGTAAGCTTAAGTCTGTTTTGCTTTTTTCAAAGAAGATAAGTGAATACTTTTTTACGGAGTATTTAGTTATAAATTAGGTTATACTGTAAATTAAAAGGATTATATTATTTTGAGAAAATTTTTGTCCTTTTAATTTTTTCTTTGGATAATCTCCGATCTGTTTTCAAAGAGTAACTAGCGTTCAGTTTGTTTATGCTACGTAGTTTTCAGTCTATCGTCACGATATTACATTTTCTCTTTGTATCGATTTTTATGAACAGTACATTCTTTTTACAAACAAGTTTTTAATTGTTCCGTAACCGAAATACTAACAACGCTATTTTAAATATTAAACTTAGCCGGTGAATATATAATAGCTGACGTCTCGGACGGCTCGACAGAAACACAAAAACTCGGGAGCGATCGCCGTGAAGGTTACGGGTGTGCCCACCAGCGCCGACTATCGGTCAGATACCGCATATACATGTAAACAGCCTCAGTTCTTCTCTGTCGGTCTTGTCGACAAGTTGATTCCGCTCGCTGTTAACCTGGAGTTTTTTCGTCATTCTTGGTTAAGTACTTCTTTTTGGTTTTGAGCTTTCGCAGTGACAGGTGTTTTTCTCTTCAATTAAAACTCTTGAACCCTTTTTTGGATAGCGTTTATTGTTGATGACTTTTGATTGTTTTTGGATTTTCTTTGACTTTTCAAAATGGCTGACCCTTCTCCTATCCCTGGACCTAAATTTCGTAAATGTAATGCTAGGGATTGTAACAAACGTCTTCCCAAGGCCTCTCTCGACCCACATACCGTGTGTTCTAATTGCCGGGGTAAAACCTGCCAATTAGGAGAACGGGGTGATGAGTGTGTGGTACTTTCGGAATTCGACTGGCTAGAGTTTGATAAATATTCTCGTAAGCTTGAGAGAGATAGGGGGAGGAGAAGCTCCTCTAGGTCGTTGGATTTTTCCTCCTCCCATGCCCATGAACCTAATCCTTCCCCTGTAGTAGTTGTTCCTGAACCCTCTACTAGCACTCATGAACCATCCATGCGGGATATGTTGCTTGCCATTCAAGCTTTGGGCGAGAGAGTTGAGTCCTTAGCATCGGACCGTAATCAATTCATGGCGGATGTGAATGTGTTAAAGTGTCAGAGTGCCAAATCAGAAAATCGTGGGGATAAAGTGATTAGTGCGCAAAGTGTTTTTAGTGTTGCGACCGAAGGTTCGTCTGTTCGTGCTTGTCGTTCTCCTAGTCCGAGACCTCTTTCAGGCTCCCCTGCACCAGGGAGAAGTAATGTCGTAGGACTTAAGGGGACGAGAGGCTTTAACCAACGAACAGACGTTCCCTCTATGGTATCGGGCGTGTCTCGTCAAGATCGCCCCTACCATAAGACGAGCGAGGCTGTTTTCTCCTCGTCATCCGAAGGCTTCTCGCGAAAGAAACCTTGGAGCAAAGTTTCTAGACCCTTAAAGCGGAAGTCAGTCCCTTCAGGACAGGTCCAGCGTCCTGGCTGTAGCCATTGGGACAGCTCTGACCCTTTGCAGTCGTCGGAAGACTGTTCGCCGATTAAACAAAAGCGTAACACGGGCTCCGAGAGTCTCAGTAAAGGCAATGTTTTGCCGTCACAGACGTTACCATCGTCTCGGCCCGTACCGACTCCCGTTGATCCTAAATGGGTTGTCCTGCAGGATATGCAGAATAAGCTTGCCTCCCTTATGGAGGAGTATACCGTTGAGCAGGTTCACGATGATCCTCGCCGTTACGCTGATCGAGATCCTGGCCGTCAGCCGCCCAAACGAGCCTTTACTCGTCCTTTTGACGTTACGAAACGTGATGTCGGTAGTTTGTCACGTCAGTCACGTGACTTGGAGCCTCACTCGATGCAGTTCCGTGTTGACTTTCAGCCGCTGCCGCAGTCTCGTGTTGACGTTCAGCCGCTGCCGCAGTCTCGTGTTGACGTTCAGCCGCTGCCGCAGTCTCGTGTTGACGTTCAGGACGTTCGCCAACCAGCTCAGTTGCCTTGTTTTGACGTTGAGCATCAAGCACCGCAGTCAAGGGTTGTTTTAACTGCTCAATCTAGGCAGTCAAGGCAGTCTCGACTTGACGTCAAGCGTCCTCCCGCTCCTGTTGTTGTTGCTGGTCAGTCCTTTCAGCAGTTACATGACGTAGCTTCCTTGACTGCTACTGCTGCTCCTTTGCGTGTGGACTTTGCTTGTCAAGCATTGCCACCGCGGCAGGTCTCTCCCTTGCTTGAGACTCATCAATTGTCGGACGAGGTTCCTTCAGATGAGGATGTTGCTGATCCTCCGCCTACTGATAATCCTTTGGATGTTTTATCAGACGTTGAAGAGCCTAAGGCTGCGCAACCTTCTATGGATTTTAAGAAAATCATGATGATTTTTAAGGATCTTTTCCCAGACCATTTTGTTACTTCTGCTCCTCGTTCGCCTCCGTCAGAGTTTGCGCTAGGCATAGCTGCTGCGAAGCCTTCTTTTACTAAGCTAGTGCTCTCTCGCTCTTCTAAGAGGGCTTTACGTTTGCTAGGCGACTGGTTGGTTACCAGGAGGAGTTTGGGGAAGACGGCCTTTGCCTTCCCTCTTTTCAAACTAGCTTCTAGAGCGAGCGTCTGGTATGACATGGTAGAAGTTCTCGGCTTGGGAGTCCCTGCCTCTGCCCATGGTGACTTCTCAAGCCTCATAGACTCTCCCCGTCGCCTGGCCATGAGACGCTCTAAAGTTTGTTGGTCCTCCTCGGACCTTGACCATCTCCTTAAAGGGGTTTACAGGGCCTTCGAAGTTTTTAACTTTTTAGATTGGTCTCTAGGAGCATTAAGCAGGAAGATCTCGTCTGCCGACCAGGATGTTTCCGTGCTTATTATGTCTTGTATGGACAAAGCCATCCGCGATGGCTCCAATGAGCTCGCCGCCACCTTTACGTCTGGAGTCCTGAAGAAGAGGGAAACCCTTTGCTCTTTCCTTTCAGCAGGAGTTACTCCCTGTCAAAGGTCGGAGCTTCTCTTTGCCCCCTTATCGGCTGCCTTGTTTCCTCAACAGCTGATCAAGGACATTGCGGCTTCGCTTGTACAGAAGGATACACATGACCTGATGGCTACTTCTGCTCGCAAGGGAGCTCCTTCTTCGTCTTATGTTGTGAGGCCCAGAATCGATACTCCAGCGACTAGGTTTATCCCGCCCTTTCGTGGCAGAGCCCCCAGCAGGGGAGGCGCTCGTGCCGACGGAAAGAGAGGCAAGAGGAGAGGATCCAAGTCCTCCCTTGGCAGAGTCTGACTGCCCACGTCCTCAGACAGCGGTAGGGGCCAGACTGAACAGCTTCTGGCAGGCCTGGGAGAAGAGGGGTGCAGACCAAGAGTCTGTTTTGTTGCTCAAGGAGGGGTACAAAATACCTTTTGTACGCAGACCTCCTCTAGTAACAGTTCCTCTAGACCTCTCTCCCAGGTATCGAGAGGAGTCAAGAAGACAAGCTCTACATCAGCAGGTGTCTCTGTTGCTAGAGAAGGGAGCGGTGGTGAAAGTCTCGGACCTTCAATCACCGGGATTTTACAACCGTCTCTTCCTAGTCCCAAAGCATACGGGAGGTTGGAGGCCAATGATGGACGTCAGTGCGCTCAACATTTTTGTTATAAAAACAAAATTTACGATGGAGACCACGAAGTCCGTCCTAGCAGCGGTCAGAGAGGGAGACTGGATGGTCTCTCTCGACCTGCAGGATGCGTACTTCCACATTCCTATTCACCCAGATTCTCAACCGTACCTGAGGTTTGTTTACAGGAATGTGGTGTACCAGTTTCAAGCACTGTGCTTCGGCCTCAGCCCTGCTCCTCTCGTGTTTACGAGGCTCATGAGAAATGTGGCAAAATTCCTTCATCTATCGGGAATTCGAGCCTCCCTGTACTTGGACGAGTGGCTTCTCAGAGCATCGTCCCGTCATCGCTGTCTGCAAGACCTTCACTGGACGTTGGGTCTGGCAAAGGAGTTGGGACTGTTGGTGAACTTAGAAAAGTCTCAACTGAATCCATCCCAGACGATTCTCTATTTGGGGATGGAGATTCGCAGTCTAGTTTTTCGGGCTTTTCCGTCTGCCACCCGGATAGAGCAAGCCCTGCTCAAAGTCCGCCTCATGCTGAAAAAAGCCCGTTGCTCAGTAAGAGATTGGATGAGCCTCTTAGGGACTCTGTCATCCCTGGAGCAGTTTGTCTCACTAGGGAGACTTCACCTTCGCCCTCTCCAGTTCCATCTAGACTCACACTGGAACAAGAGCAAGACTTTAGAAGCTGTGTCAATCCCGGTCTCCGAGCCAGTAAAAGCATGCCTGAACTGGTGGGACAGCAACATAAGTCTGCGAGAGGGTCTGTCCCTGGCAGTCAAGAACCCAAACCACGTGTTGTTCTCAGACGCGTCGGATTTGGGTTGGGGAGCGACTCTGGACGGTCGGGAATGTTCGGGTCTTTGGACGTCAGATCAGAAGAGCATGCACATCAACGGCAAGGAGCTGTTAGCGGTTCACTTGGCCTTGATGAGTTTCGAGAGCATTCTTCGAAACAAAGTGGTAGAGGTCAATTCGGACAACACCACGGCATTGGCGTACATCTCCAAGCAAGGAGGCACTCACTCCCACACACTGTTCGTCATCGCAAGGGACCTCCTCATCTGGTCAAAAAATCGAGGCATCTCCCTGTTGACAAGATTCATCCAGGGGGACTTGAACGTCTTGGCAGACTGTCTCAGTCGGAGAGGTCAGGTGATCCCCACAGAATGGACCCTCCACAAGGACGTGTGCAAGAGTCTTTGGGTGACTTGGGGTCAACCCTCCATAGACCTCTTTGCCACCTCATTGACCAAAAGGCTCCCGACCTATTGCTCGCCAGTCCCAGATCCAGAGGCGACCCACATAGATGTGTTTCTACTGGACTGGTCTCACCTGGACGCGTACGCATTCCCACTGTTCAAGATCATCAACAAGGTACTGCAGAAGTTCGCCTCTCACGAAGGGACAAGGTTGACGTTGGTTGCTCCCCTCTGGCCCGCGAGAGAGTGGTTCACAGAGGTACTTCAATGGCTGGTAGACGTTCCAAGGAGTTTTCCTCTAAGGATGGATCTCTTACGGCAGCCCCACGTAAGGGATCTTCATCAAAGCCTCCCCGCGCTTCGTCTGACTGCCTTCAGACTATCGAAAGACTCTCAAGAGCTCGAGGTTTTTCGTAGGAGGCAGCCAGAGCGATTGCGAGAGCTAGGAGAGCTTCTACCATCAAGGTATACCAGTCGAAGTGGGAAGTCTTTAGAGACTGATGCAAGTCATCATCCATTTCCTCTTCCAGTACCTCTGTAGCCCAAATTGCAGACTTTCTCCTACATCTGAGAAATGTTCGCTCCCTCTCAGCGCCCACTATTAAGGGCTACAGGAGCATGTTGGCTTCTGTATTCAGACATAGAGGCTTAGATCTTTCCAATAATAAAGATCTCCAAGATCTCCTTAAGTCTTTCGAGACCTCTAAGGAGCGTCGTATGGCAACTCCTGGATGGAACTTAGACGTGGTCCTAAGGTTCCCAATGTCCGACAGGTTTGAGCCATTACATTCAGCCTCCCTGAAGGATCTCACCCTCAAGACGCTTTTCTTAGTGTGCTTGGCTTCGGCTAAAAGGGTCAGTGAGATCCATGCCTTCAGTAGGAACATCGGCTTTTCTACAGATAAAGCCACATATTCACTTCAGCTTGGTTTCTTGGCCAAAAATGAACTGCCTTCTCGTCCTTGGCCTAAGTCGTTTGATATACCTTGCCTGTCAGAGATCGTAGGCAACGAGCTTGAAAGAGTACTGTGTCCAGTTAGAGCTCTTAAGTTTTATTTAGCTCTTACCAAATCCTTACGAGGTGGATCTGAGGCCTTGTGGTGCTCAGTTAAGAAGCCATCATTGCCTATGTCTAAAAATGCTTTGTCGTATTTTATTAGATTTTTAATCCGAGAGGCTCATTCTCACTTGAGTGAAAAAGATCGTTGCTTGCTTAAGGTCAAGACGCACGAAGTAAGAGCTATAGCAACTTCCGTGGCCTTTAAGCAAAACAGATCTCTGCGAAGTATTATGGACGCGACCTTTTGGAGAAGCAAGTCGGTATTCGCTTCATTTTACTTAAAAGATGTCCAGACTCTTTATGAGGACTGCTACACACTGGGTCCATTCGTTGCAGCGAGTGCAGTAGTGGGTGAGGGTTCTACCACTACATTCCCTTAATTCCAATATCCTTTTAATCTTTCTCTTGAAATGTTTTTAATCTTGTTTTGGGTTGTACGGAAGGCTAAGAAGCTTTTCGCATCCTTTTTGATTTGGCGGGTGGTCAAATATCATTTCTTGAGAGCGCCCAGATTAAGGGTTTTGATGAGGTCTTGTTGTATGGGTTGCCGCCCTGGATATAACAGCTCCTGGGAGTCTTTCAGCATCCTGAGAGGATGGCTGTGCTTCGTGAGGAAAGCGGACTAACAAGGCAGAGTAATCGTCAAAGTCAGCTTCCTTACCAGGTACCTATATTTATTTGGGTTTTGTTATGATATAACTGTCAAAAACTATAAGCATATACTGTACGCCTTTATTGTATTAATACTGGTCTCTACCCACCACCATGGGTGTGAATCAGCTATTATATATTCACCGGCTAAGTTTAATATTTAAAATTGATATTTTGATTATAAAATAAATTTTTGAATATACTTACCCGGTGAATATATAAATTAAAGGCCCTCCCTTCCTCCCCGATAGAGACCCAGCGGAATGATAAGAACTGAGGCTGTTTACATGTATATGCGGTATCTGACCGATAGTCGGCGCTGGTGGGCACACCCGCAACCTTCACGGCGATCGCTTGCGAGTTTTTGTGTTTTTGTTGAGCCGTCCGAGACGTCAGCTATTATATATTCACCGGGTAAGTATATTCAAAAATTTATTTTATAATCAAAATATCATTTTAAATAGGGTATTACTTTCGGCGTAGCTGAATGACGAGCCATTAGATTTTTAACGAGGGTTAACTGCCCCCTCGCTAGTTAGCGGGGGTTAGGGGAGGGGTAGCTAGCTACCCCTCCCCCCTCACACACCGGTGAACTGATTCACTTCGCTTTTGGCTTGGGTGATGGTCAGATGTGTCTGCTCTCACTCTCGCATTGACAGCCTTCATCTTTTTTGCTTTCTCTTTCAGTTTGTGTGTTTGGAAGTTGGCCTCTCTCCTTATCATGCGGAAATGCCCTGGTTTACCCGACCGCCCTTGTGGGACTTATATGTCGGCGGTCGAGACGGACCCTCACACCTTGTGTCCGTTCTGCAGAGGTCAACGGTGTGATAAGGATAAAGTGTGCAATGAGTGCAGGTAGTGGTCTATCTCGCAGTGGGAGAGGTTTTCCCGGCGATGGAAGAAGAAGTCTAAGCGGGATCTTTCTCCTTCAAGGGTTTCCTTGAAGAAGGAAAATTCCAAGGACTCTTCTTCCGTTGCCCGAACCTGCCTGTGCTCCCACTCGATCGGTCTCTCGTGAGAGGCCGTCGAGTGGTAGCGTAGGCCGTTCTTTTGTTGACTGACCTCGGAGTTCGGGAGAGGGAGTTGCCTCCCATAGCGAGGCAGCTCCTCCTCCTCCTCCGGGGGAGGATTTATCTGTTTCTGTTTCTGTTTATAATGATGATTTATAGCAGCTTTGGGCTTCCTTAGGGCTTAAGGGTTCGCCCTCCAGGGAAGCCCTGTTTGACTTGATCCAGTTGGGCGCAGCTGTCAAACAGTCGCCGGTGATAGCGGAGGTTGACCCTCTGTTTATTGTCGACGTTGTTGTGGCAGAGGCTTCCGACGGGTCGGGTCAAACCCCTGCCTTGGGTGCTGATGTTGCTGAAGGCTCAGTTCCCCCCTCCGAATATCCTTCGAGGGAGGAGCTGAGTCCAACGGTCTCTCCTGCAGGTGATTCTTCCCCTCGGGGGAGTTCACTGACAGAGACTCCTCTTCGGAGGACCGACGATAGTGTTCCTGATCCCAGAGGACGTATCCGTCGCAAGGCTCGCCCTCCTCTTCGCCGTAGAGGTCTTCCTTCTCCCCACAAGGGAGTTAGGAGGTGCCTCTTTGGCTCCTCGCCCTCGCCGTCCCCCGCAGAGGATCCTCCTTGTCGTGAGTCGACCGTTGCAGCTGCATCTCTGGACACCTCTGCAGATCGTTCGCGATCTCCTACGCCTACCAGACCTGCTGACCCTCCTCCACCGTTCGTGGCAGCTGATGCGCAGTGGGCGCCCTCGCACCCCGTTATCCAACGGGCACTGGTCCCTTCGGGGCAAAAGGGCTTGTCTCACAATGTTAGCAAGTCCCTTAAGTGCCAGGTTTTACCTGTGCGCCCACGATCTTCTGTGCACTCGCTCGCAGTTACGCGCAAGCCTTCTCCTGTTCCTGCTATTGCTGAGTGTTATCTTGTGCCGGAAACAACGCGCCAGGGATCTCCTATGGCAGAGTCGACATGTCAGCGCTCTCCTGCTCGCCATCGATCTCCTGCTCGCCAGCGCTCTCCTGCTCGCAAGCGCTGTCCTGCGCGTCAGCGATCTCCTGTACGCCAGCGATCTCCTCCTCGCCAGCGCTCATCTGCGCGCCCTGATCCTGATACGCGCCCATGATCTCCAGCTCGCCAGCGAACTTCCCCTGCGTGCCAGCGTGTAACTACACGCCATCGCTCACCCGCGCGCCCACGATCTTCGGATCTGGGCGTAGGAAGGAAGCCTCATCCTTCGCCTTTTTGCCAGCGTTCACCTGCGCGCCCTCAGAACTCGCCCTCTTGTTAACCCTCGCCTACGCGCCATCGCGCCCACAGGTTCCAGCCATTACCGTGCGCACTTCCAGAGGTGGACGGGACATGACGCGCCCACACGCCCACGAGTAGTTTCCTTCACGCGCTTCTAAGCCTGCTGATCCTGCGCCTCTTCTGTCTTCTCTAGATCGCGCACCAGCACGCCCACGCGCCCACGAGCCTGCTCGCAGAATATCACCTGCACGCCCACGCGCAACCTCACTTGTGCGCAATCGCTCTCCTGATCGCCCTGCACGCCATCGCTCGCCTGCGCTCCGTCGTTCGCCTACGCGCCGTCACTCTCCTGGTCGCCAACACTCGCCCACGCCCACGCGAAGTGAATCAGTTCACCGGTGTGTAAGGGGCGAGGGGTAGCTAGCTACCCCTCCCCTACCCCCCGCTAACTAGCGAGGGGGTAGTTAACCCTCGTAAAAAATCTAATGGCTCGTCATTCAGCTACGCCGAAAGTAATACCCTATTTGAATAGCTAAGTTGTTCCGTAACCGAAATACAAACCACGCTATTTACATAGGGTATTACTTTCGGCGTAGCTGAAATGACGAGCCATTAGATTTTTAACGAGGGTTAACTACCCTCTCGCTAGCTAGCGAGGGGGTAGGGGAGGGGTAGCTTGCTACCCCTCCTCCCCCACACATCGGTGAACTGCTTCACTTCGCTTTTGGCTCGGACGGCGAGCAGACGTTTCTGTTCCCGCCCTCGCATGGCAGCCATTAATGTTTTGTCTTTACTTAATTACTTACTTTTCTTATACTTAATATATATATATAAACATTCTTTATTTGTTCCGTAACTGAAATACAAACCACGCCATTTACATGGGGTAATTACTTCAGCGTAGCTGAATGACGAGCCATAAAAGTTTTAATGAGGGTTTACTACCCTGCCGCTAGTTAGCGGAGGGTAGGGAGGGGTAGCTAGCATACCCCCCTATCACACACACCGGTGAAAGGCTCACTTTACTTTTGGCTCGTGAAGAGAACAGACCTGTCTGTGCTCTCCCTTGCTTTGACTGCCATAATTAATCTGTTTTTTGCTTTTCTCTTTCGCAGTGTGATTGAAGTTGGCCTCTACCGATATGCGTACTTGCCCTGGACTTCCTGGCCGCCCTTGTGGGACCTTTATGTCGGCGGTTGACACTGATCCCCACACCTTGTGTCCTCACTGTAGGGGCCAACGGTGTCTTAGCGGTAATGTATGTATTGAATGTAGGGAGTGGTCTACTGTACAGTGAACCCTCGTTTATCGCGGTAGATAGGTTCCATCATATTTACCTATTTATTTAACATGTATATTTGGACTTTTAAAACCTTCCCTTGTACGTAGTACTGTTAACAAACTACCCTTTAATGTACAGAACACTTAATGCATGTACTACAGCACCCTAAACTAAAACAGACACAAATATTAAAGGTGATTTTATATCATGCGTTTCCTAAACACCTAAAAAGCACGATAAAAAATGGCAACCAATGTTTTGTTTACGTTCATCTCTGATCATAATGAAGAAACAAACTCATTTAGTGTACACATATATGTATAGGTTAGTTTTTGCATCGATTATATTGATTATACAGTATGTTGATTTTGTTATTACCAATGTTTTACTTAATTTTTCTTAGGACTTCCAAATGAAATGTTTTTCTTTATGACGCCGCCTGAAACGACGGCGTCATAAAGTACTGTACGCTCAGTAAACAACCACGCTCAGAACAAACAAGGCATTTAACGCGCATGATGAAAGTGATAAGTAATGATACAGTATTTACAGTAAAAGCATTTACAAAATATGTTACCTTACAAATATAATTTACCGTATCTATATAAAGTCATACAGTACTGTACAGTACATATTGTATGTAGCAAAGCAGGAAAATAATTTGAGAGAGAGAGAGAGAGAGAGGAGAGAGAGAGAGAGAGAGAGAGAGAGAGAGAGAGAGAGAGAGAGAGAGAGAGAGAGAGAGATTGTTTTACGTACGTACTGTAAATGTAAATTTTAAACAAAAAAATCAATTTACGAGAGAGAGAGAGAGAGGAGAGAGAGAGAGAGAGAGAGAGAGAGAGAGAGAGAGAGAGAGAGAGAGATTGTTTTGCGTACGTAAATGTAAATTTTAAACAAAAAAAATATGATAGGTTACAACATTTAGACTTTTAAAACCTTCCCTTTAACTTAATGCATACAGTACTAAACTATAAAACAGGCACAAATATTAAAATGTTAGAATATTAAAGTAAAAAATAAAGATTGTTACTGTACTCACCACGAAAGAAGTTCAAGAAAAACTTGAATGATGATGGCGATGGATTTGCTGCACAGTAGAAATGATGATGATGAAGCTGATGATGTGTTCTACTGTGCAGCCAATGATAGTATTTTACGTCTCTTCAGACGGAGGTGTCTTTTCCTGGGACACCTGTTCAACTTCTTCAATTTCTTCCGAAGGCGTAGTAGCAGGAGGAACTGGCTCTTTTTTGCGAGGCTGGAAGAACATTGTGATCGGAAGTTGTTGCCGCTGCTTCTTTTTTCGATCTAAGAGCATCTTGTAGGGCGTCATGATGTCATCGACCTTGTTGGAGAATTGCATAGACCGAACCATATCCTCGTCCCACTCTTGCAACATTTCTTTCAACTCCTTCGCATGGTTGCAGGCCTTGGCAAGCCGTTCTAATGTTAAGCCTGTTTCTTCGACATTTTCTTGGGTTTCTTCCTGGGTTTCACTCTCTTCTTCGCTTGCCGATTTCGTCAGGTCTTCGAGGTCTGCGTCAGTTAGGGGCTGGGAATGGCAGTCCAACAACTCGTCGACGTCTTCAGTCGTCATGTCGCCAAACCCGTCACCTCCAATTATGGCAGCCAACTGCACAGATTTGCATATTGCAGAGTGTTGGATTTCAGCAGGTGTAAATCCCTCGTCGTCGTAAACAATCTGGGGCCACAACTTCTTCCAGCTCGCATTCACGGTTGCAGGTTTCATCTCTTGAAGTGCCTTCTGAATATTCTGCAGGCACGTGGCTATGGTGTACTGCCGCCAGTACGCCTTCAAGTTAAAATCTTCATCCTCATCATCTTGGGCAGCATCCACACACGCAACGAGGTCCACCAAGGTATTCTTCGTGTAGAGGGCCTTGAACGCTTGATAACCCCCTGGTCCAAGGGTTGAATTAATGACGTGGTGTTGGGTGGCAGGAACTCAACCTGAATGCCCTCATGCGTGTCCACCAGCGTTATCCATAAGGAGAAGGATCTTGAATAACAAGCCCTTCTCTACGAGATATTTGCTGACTTGCGGGATGAAACACTGGTTGAACCAGTTGGAGGTCAGCATCCTTGTAATCCATGCTTTTGGATTATGCATCTAGTACACGGGAAGGAGATTCTTATTCTTATTTTTCAAAGCGCGAGGATTTTTCGACTTGAACCAATCACAACCCGTCTTATATGATGCGTAGGTTACCAACTCAAAGTACAAGATACCCCGCGTATACCGTACGTACAGTATTAATAATAATAATAATAAATAATGATAATAATACAGTGCTGTACAGTAATAATAATAATAATAACAATAATAATTTTATTAACAACAACAACAATAATAATGATAATAACAATAATAATAATAGCTTTACGTATGTTATTTTATTCTTTTGTAGGATGTGTGTGTCTCTCTCTCTCTCTCTCTCTCTCTCTCTCTCTCTCTCTCTCTCTCTCTCTCTCTCTCATACGGTTATTCGAAAAGTGATTTTTGCAACAAAGAATATTATTGGATGCAGCTATGTACGTATACATACAAAAGATTCATGGAAAAGAAGCACATCCATTACATTTGTAGTGCTGTACAGTAGTAGCCATCAGCAGCCTTACACCATTCTAATATGGTATGACTGCATCTGATTTGCGTTTCATGTTCGATTTAATTTTACTACGTACTGTAGTACAGTACAGTACTGAATTATCGTATGATAATACTGTAATACAGTAATAATAATAATAATGATAATAATAATAATAACAATAATAATTTTATTAACAAAAACAACAATAATAATAATAATAACAATAATAATAATACAGTAGCTTTACGTATGCTACAGTATTTTATTCTTTTGTAGGATGTCTCTCTCTCTCTCTCTCTCTCTCTCTCTCTCTCTCTCGTACGCTTATTGGAAATGTGATTTTTGCAACAAAGAATATTATTGGATGCAGTACTACGTACGTATACATACAAAAGATTCATGGAAAAGAAGCACATCCATTACATTTGTAGTACAGTAGTAGCCAACAGCAGCCTTACACCATTCTGATATTGTATGACTGCATCTGATTTGCGTTTCAAGTTCGATTTAATTTTCCTTCGTACTGTATACAGTACTGTATTATTGTATGATCACATTCTCTTTTCGTGTTTTATTTCTTTCTGTGCTGAATTATATATCATATGTAATGCAATGAACAATCAGTAAGAGCAGATATTACTAATTACAGTATTAATGGAATTACTGGTAACGAAATATCGTATTTGGAGGTCTTCAGATTTTGCGGTATTTTCGAAATTTCCGGAAAATTCGCAATATGTGTATATATATATATATGGGATATGGAAAAAACCCGCGAAGTGGTGAATCCGCGATGGTCGAACCGCGAAGTAGCGAGGGTTCACTGTACCTCCCAGTGGGAGAGGTTTGCCTGGCTCCGTAAGAAGGCCAAAAGGGATCTTTCTCATTCAGAGGCTTCTCTGAAGAGAGAAAATTCCAGGACTTCTTCTTCCGGGGTGCGGGAGAGGTAGTTGCCCCCCATAGCGAGGCAGCTGCCCCTCTTCCCCCGGAGTAGGATTTTGTGTCTAATAATGATTTGTTGCAGCTTTGGGCTTCCTTGGGGCTGCAGGGTTCGCCCTCCAAGGAAGCCCTGTTTGACATGATCAAACTGGGTGCAGCCGTCAAACAATCGCCAACTACAGCGGAGATAGATTCTCTGTCTATGGTTGACGTTGTTGTGACGGAGATATCCCGTGGGTCTAGCCAAACCCCCGTTCCTGTGTCTGAGGTAGCTGACGGCTTAGATTCTCCCTCCGAACATCCTTCGAGGGAGGATCTAAGTCCCACGGTCTCTCCTGCCGGTGATTCTCCCCCTCGGGGGAGTTCACTTACAGAGACTCCTCTTCGGAGGCCCATCGATGGTCAGCTTGCTGATTCCACGGCCCCTTGTGGGCGTATAAGGCGGAAGGCTCGTCCTCCCCTTCGCCGTAGAGGCCTTCCTTCCCCTTACACGGGGCTTAAGAGGCGCTTCTTTGGCTTGTCGTCACCACAGTCCTCTGCGGAGAAGACGACTCGCCGTTCACCAGTCCTGCCAGCTACCAACCTAGACCTCTCCGGGGATCGTTCGCAATCACCTTCGGATGATGGTCGTCCTTCGGGACATTGTGACCTGTCTTCCAGACCATCCACTTCCAGAGCTCCTGATGCGCGTGACACGCCACCTGATACTGCCACTGCGCAGTCTCTGGGCCCTGCGGAGGAGGATTACCCCTCCTCAGGAGAGTCGGATGAGCCGGACCATTCTCCCTGAGAGGTCGTCTCGTCCAGAGGTGGAGAAGAGCCTGCCCTCTTCGCTGCTCGAGTCCTGTATCCCACCCAGGAGGGAGCCTAATGACACCAAGACAATTCCCAAATCGTCAGCGAGGATCAGGCAGGAACCGTCTAGAGCCGTCGAGGATGTCCACGTGTCCCCCCAGGAAGAGCCACTGGGGACGGGAAACTTCACTGCCAGTCCTTCGGGAGGAGAGCACCAGGAGTCAGAACACGCGTTCTGGCAAGTCGTGACCCTCATGAGGAACCTCAATGGGATCCCGGACCCTGAGGTCCCACCTTGCGAAGGGAAGGACACGGTCCTGGACCGCGTCTTTGGCACCCAGAAACCCTCTAGGGCCAGTGCAGCTTTGTCCTGGTCTCAGGGGATGAAGAGTGCCAGGGACAAGGTCGAGGGCCAGCTATCTCCTCCAGCAGATCGAGTACCGGTAACAAGCTCCTCCCGCCTCCTCGAGTTCATCAGAGGAGGTACTTCGAGATCCTCGAGGAGTCTTGTCTGAGTCTTCCCTTACACCATTCCGTGGAAGAACTCACAGGGGGAGTCCCTCTTGAGAGACTCTCCAACCGGCACGTGTCCTTCTCAGCCACTGAGATCCTAAGCCAGGAGAAGGTCACCAAGTGTGCCATGCATGCAACTTCGTGGCTCAACATCTGGCTGGGGTCTCTGGGCATCCTGGTGCGGTCCGAGGACCTCTCCAAAGAAAACACCAGGAAAGCGCTGGAGACTTTCCTACTCTCGGGCACACGAACCATTGAGTTTCTGGCCCACCAAGTCTCGAGCTTGTGGGCCAATACGATCCTCAAGCATCGGGACGCTGTGGCCGAGAGGTTCCATCATAAGGTCCCCAGTGCAGAGGCTAGTAGGCTCAGACACTCTTTCGGTAAGAGCCTGTTTGAGCCTAAGGACGTGGAGCTCACCTCTGAGAGGTGGAGGAAATCCAACCAGGATTCCCTCATCCAAAGGGCCCTGACATCGAGGCCCTACAAACCTCCAGCGGTTCAGCAGCCCCGTCCAGCTAAGGACACAAAGAAGACGACCACAGCGAAGCCCAAGGTGTCTAAGCCCTTTCCTGCCAAGAGCATAAGGAGCAAGAAGTCCTCCAGGGGAGGCAAAAACCCTAGAGGTACCAGCCGAGGCTGAAAACGCTAGGGTTGGCAATCCCCCTGCATGTCCACCAGTGGGGGGGATGCCTACAGAGTTGCGCGACAAGGTGGCAGCAACTCGGGGCGGATGCCTGGACGATCTCCGTGATCACTCTAGGTTATCGCGTCCCGTTCACAGCCTCTCTACCTCCCATGACAGCGAATCCAGTGTCGTTGAGCTCTTTTGCCATGGGATCGGCAAAAGGGCAGGCCCTCCGGGCAGAAGTCCAGACCATGTTGAAGAAGGACGAGCTCCAGGAGGTTGTAGACGGGTCCCCAGGCTTCTACAGTCGCCTCTTTCTTGTGAGAAAGGCGTCTGGAGGCTGGAGACCAGTCATCGACCTCTCGACCCTGAACGGGTTTGTCAAGCAGACTCCGTTCAGCATGGAGACGGCAGACACGGTCAGACTTGCGGTGAGACCACTAGACTTCATGTGTACACTGGACCTGAAGGACGTGTACTTCCAGATCCCAATCCATCCGTCTTCAAGGAAGTACCTAAGATTCTGCCTAGACAACAAAATCTACCAGTTCAAGGTGCTGTGTTTCAGTCTCTCCACAGCTCCTCAGGTGTTCACCAGAGTATTCACCATCATCTCTTCGTGGGCCCACAGGATCGGCATCCGTCTCCTTCGTTATCTGGACGACTGGCTGATCCTAGCGGACTCGGAGGCAACCCTTCTTCGCCACCGAGACGAACTCCTCGTGGTAAATCTCGAGAAGTCCTCCCTACAGCCCTCTCAGAAATTGGTATATCTAGGCATGGTCATAGACACCAATCTCCACAAAGCCTTCCCATCAGACGAAAGGATAGCAAGGCTGAGGAAGGTCACGAGACCTTTCCTCAATCGAGAAGAACTCCCAGCCCAATCGTGGCTTCGTCTCCTCGGCCACCTCTCCTCCCTGACCCGTCTCGTTCCCAACAGTTGTCTCAGGATGAGATCCCTCCAGTGGCGACTCAAGTCCCGGTGGAGTCAAGGCCGCGACTCCCCGAACACCTTGATCCCTATGGGACCTGCAGAACGGGCGGACCTCAGTTGGTGGGTGGCAGACGAGAATCTACGAAAGGGAGTGGATCTTCTCGTCCCTTCCCCAGATTTGATGCTGTTCTCGGACGCATCAAAGAAAGGGTGGGGGGCCCACGTTCTGAGCCACAGGACCTCAGGCCTGTGGTCAGAATCAGAAAAGTACCTTCACATAAACCTGCTAGAAATGAAGGCCGTGTTCCTGGCACTTCAGAAGTTCCACCAAGTCCTGGCGGGCCACTCTGTGGTGGTGATGAGCGACAACACCGCGGTGTTGGCTTATATCAACAAGCAGGGAGGTACCTATTCGGAAAAGCTATCCCATCTTGCAGTAGAGATCCTGAGATGGTCCGAAGTCCACTCGATTTCACTAGCGGCTCACTTCATTCCGCGCAAAAGGAATGTGCTCTCCGACAGTCTGAGCAGAGCGACGCAGATAGTGAGTACCGAGTGGTCTTTGGATCCTCAGATAGCCAACAAAGTCCTGACTTTGTGGGGTTCCCCGACGGTGGATCTGTTCGCTACGGCGCTGAACACCAAGCTCCCATTGTACTGCTCCCAGTCCCGGACCCCAAGGCTCTCTGGCAGTAATCCTTCCAACAACGGTGGGACAACGTCAATGTGTACGCCTACCCCCGTTCTGTCTGATGAGGAGGGTACTCAACAACCCCAGAACATCGGTCAATCTCTCAATGACCTTGATAGCTCCGCTATGGCATCATGCAGAGTAGTTCCCGGACCTTCTGCAACTCCTCACGGAGATTCCGAGGGAGCTCCCTCCACGTCACGAGCTACTCAAACAACCACACTCCAACATCTACCACAAAGCCGTAGCTTCGCTTCGACTTCACGCCTGGAGACTATCCAGCATCTCCTCACAGAGAGAGGATTTTCGCATCAAGTTGCAAACAGGATGTCTGGCCACCTGTGCAAGTCATCCGCAGGAGTCTACCAGGCGAAGTGGCGAGTTTTCTGTGGTTGGTGTCGTGGAAGGGGTATCTCTCCTCTCGATGCCACTTTACCAGCAATAGCGGAGTTCCTCATTTATCTGCGGGAGAAAATGCGCCTTTCAGTCTCGGCAGTGAAAGGCTATCGCTCAGCCTTAAGTCTTGCCTTCAGGCTTAAAGGAATGGACATTTCCTCCTTGCTGGAACTTTCTCTTCTCATACGGAGTTACGAACTTACCTGCCCTCGGTCGGAAGTGAGACCTCCTCCATGGAACGTGGTTTGAGTTCTCAGGTCTCTTAAGAGACCTCCCTACGAACCATTATGCCAGGCTTCTGATCGCCACCTTACCTGGAAGACGGTTTTCCTGCTAGCTTTGGCCTCGGCCAAGCGAGTCAGTGAGCTTCATGGTCTCTCGTACGACATCGCCCATTCAAGGGGATGGGGGGAGGTAACGTTCAGCTTCGTCCCTTAGTTTGTTGCCAAGACTCAGAACCCGAGTGCCGGACCCAAGGTTCGACTCCTTCCGGGTTTCGAGTCTCCGTTTCTGTAACAGATGACCCAGACCATCTCCTACTGTGCCCAGTGAGGAGTCTGAGGTTGTATCTTAAAAGAACAGCTGCAGTTCGCCCCCAGGTGCGAGCTTTGTTCATGAGCACCGGGGAGACGAAGAGGAGGGTCACCAGGAATACCATCTCGGCCTGGATTAGCAAGGTAATACATCTGGCCTTGAATCCTGACCCTCCTCCGTCACGTCGCCCTAGAGCGCATGACGTCAGGGGCGTGGCTACGTCCCTGGCCTTCAAGAAGAACTTTTCAGTGACGCAGGTCCTGCAAGCTGGGGTGTGGAAGTGTCAGACCACCTTCACGGTCCACTACCTGCAAGACGTGACACACAGGAGGCTCGATACGTTTTCTATCGGCCCTGTGGTGGCTGCACAACAGCTGGTCTAACCTCAGGCTCCTTATTGGACAAGTAGCAGAAGGTTGAGGACATTGTTACCCGGTTTTAGTCTGCGTGAATGAAAAGATCTGCCTGGCCCTTATTCTTTTCTTCATCCTCTCCTCCCTTGGAGAAAGCAGCATCCTGGGTTCTTTGCACAGCTGACCTCGAACCTCTGCAGGTAAGCCATGCTTCCTTGTGTTCTTAGTATTAAGATGTAATACAGTGAGCCCTCGCTACTTCGCGGTTCGACCATCGCGGATTCACAACTGTGAATTGGTGTTTTGACCGCTTCTCCAACCCGCAGCATCTTTTCGCTGCCACTCTGTCTGCCGCTCTCTTGCTGTGTAGATGTTGCTACGTTATTGTGAACTTTAATCTATACTGTGCGTGACTGTTTAAGTTGAACTTTTTGTTGAACTTTCTGTTAAACCCTACTGTACAATGGCTCCCAAGCATTCTGCTTCTACTAAGGCTGGTAGTGAGCCTAAACGCCACCGAAAGATGATGACGATTGCTGAGAAGGTGACGCTTCTCGATATGTTAAAAGAAGGCAGAAGTTACGCGGCCGCAGCCCGCCATTTTGGAGTGAACAAATCCATCGTTCGCTACATCAAGAAGGACGAGGCGAACATTAGAAAGACGGCTGCCATCACCTTTAGCAGATCAGCGAAGCGAGTCATTACCACGCGTAATAAAACGATCGTACGTATGGAAGGTGCTTTAGCTGTGTGGATTGCCGACTGCCGGAAGAAGAACATAGCCTTGGATACGAACACCATCCGAACCAAGGCTTTGAGCTTGTATGAGAATTTTGCGGCAAAGGAACCTCAAGACGACGATGGCGACCATGCTGAAGAAGATGATGATGTAGATGAACCTCAACCAGGGACATCCACTGATTCCCAGCCTCAGAAACAACGTTTTTCCGCCAGCAAAGGATGGTTCGCGAAGTTTCAGAAACGCTTCGGCCTGAAAAGCGTTTCCCTGCATGGCGAGGCTGCTTCCGCTGACACTGCCGCTGCTGAAACTTACGCGAACCAGACTTTCAAGAACATTATCGCTGAAGGTGGATACAAGCCGGAACAAGTGTTCAATATGGATGAGACCGGCTTGTTTTGGAAGAGAATGCCGTCGCGAACTTTCCTGTTCAAAGAAGAAGCCAAAGCCTCTGGCTTTAAAGCGTTCAAAGATCGCGTAACCCTCGTGATGTGTGGCAATGCTGCTGGATTTTTGCTAAAGCCGGGGCTTATTTAAAAGTCGAAAAATCCTCGCGCTTTGAAAAATAAAAATAAGAATCTCCTTCCCGTGTACTGGATGTATAATCAAAAAGCATGGATTACGAAGATGCTGACCTCCAACTGGTTCCACCAGTGTTTCATCCCGCAAGTCAGCAAATATCTCTTAGAGAAGGGCTTGCCATTCAAGATCCTTCTTCTTATGGAAAACGCTGGTGGACACGCAACTGACCTGTCGCATGAGGGCATTCAGGTTGAGTTCCTGCCACCCAACACCACGTCATTAATTCAACCGATGGACCAGGGGGTTATCAGGGCGTTCAAGGCCCTCTACACGAAGAATACCTTGGCAGACCTCGTTGCGTGTGTGGATGCTGCCCAAGAAGATGAAGATGAATATTTCAATTTGAAGGCGTACTGGCGGAAGTACACAATAGCCACGTGCTTGCAGAACATGCAGAAGGCACTGCAAGAAATGAAACCTGCAACCATTAATGCGAGCTGGAAGAAGTTGTGGCCCCAGATTGTTTACGATGACGAGGGATATACACCTCCTGAAATTCAACACTCTGCAATACGCAAATCTGTGCAGTTGGCTGCGATAATTGGAGGTGACGGGTTTGTCGACATGACGACTGAAGACGTCAACGAGTTGTTGGACTGCCATTCCCAGCCGCTAACTGACGCAGACCTAGAAGACCTGACGAAATGGCCAGTGAAGAAGAGAGTGAAACGGAGGAAGAGACCCAAGAAAATGTCGAAGAAATGGTCTTAACATTAGAACGGCTTGCCAAGTTCTGCAACCATGCGAAGGAGTTGAAAGAAATGTCGCAAGAGTGGGACGAGGATATGGTTCGCTCGATGCAATTCTGCAACAAGATCGATGACGACATGACTCCCTACAGGATGCTCTTCGAGCGAAAAAAGAAGCAGCGGCAGCAACTTCCGATCACAATGTTCTTCCAGCCTCGCAAAAAAGAGCCAGTTCCTCCTGCTAGTACGCCTTCGGAAGAAATCATTCTTTCGTTTGTAGCTGTGTTATCTTGCTATTTTTTAAGCTTTTTCATCGCTGTGATGGATTCCCCTGCTTCATCAGCTTCCGGAAAGTTAAGTAATATTTTTTTTCTGGGCTCGAACCTGTGCCGCCCAGTGAATAAGCTCCATTTAGCACTTATTTTTAGGTAATTTACTGCTAAATATACCAGAGAAAAAATGTAAAGGAGTGCTAGGTTAACTAGCTCGCTCACCTATTGGTGTCGGTATAAAATTGGGCGTATAATCCAGAGGTCCCGCACTATTTAGATTCATCCACGACAGAAACCCCAATAGAGGAGAGCCGTTCAACCTCACTCGGTACTACTAACACTGCATCCGCTCAGAACCCAACTCCTTTTAGCACGTCTTGTGTTGTAACCCGCTTTTTTGTTGTGCTCTCGTTTTTCCACTTATTTTCATTGGATTATGGCTTCTTCGTCGGTTTCCCAGGAGACACCGTCTAAGTTAAGTACCAAGCTTGGTTTTGCTGTGTTTTGAGCAACCTAGATCGTTTAATATTTGAATTATAGGAGTTTATTCTCTTCGTTCATATCGATCTTGCTTGATTCCACTTACAGTTGGTACTCCTGTTTTGAGAGCTTTTAGTTTCACTCGCGGTGTTACTATATGTATTATTTTTATTATTAAATTTTATTTGTTATTGTGGATATTCATTATTTAGCGTTTAGATCCCTCGTGGTTCACTTTTTGGGCCGATATCATTTACGTATCGTTATGGCTGCCGACCTTCGTTGCTAGGCGGCAATGTTATTTTTTAAGCCATCAGGTGTGTCTTTTGTGATTTAATTATTATGTTGCATGCCTTGCCCAAAAATTTTTATGTGTTTATTTTATATTATCAACGCTATCACTATTATAATGAATATTGTGCTATTACTCCGTTTGATCTGTCTGGTTGGGGATCGTCAGTTGGTAGCCCTGCTGCTCCGTATCACGTGATCCTCCCCCATGCTCCCCCTCTCGCTAGGTGGGCGGCTAGGCTTCTCTCCCCCCCTCTCCTAGGGGACCGTTGCCTTCCCTCCTTTTAGAGGGGGTAGTTCAGTGTTTATGGACTTTGTCCTCCGGGTGTCCCGGCGGGTTCGTCTCTGTCTAGTCTGGTTGGCCACCGGTCAACAGAGTTGGATCCCGGTGCACCCTATTTTATATTCACTTATCACACTGGTTTATGTTATATGAAACCCTCTGGGTTCGGTTGGCGGTTCTTATCTACAGTTCCGTCCCCCTTTTAATTTATAACAGTTCCTATGATTATATATAATGATTATATGACAGATCACTATCCCGGAGTTCCTATACGAATTGGTTTTGGATACTTTTATTTCCCGGCCCGGGGCTTAGCCTCGCCCCGGGAAATCAGACACCATGTGTCTTAATTTATTGTTGTTGCATCCTTTTTTATGCTCCCGGCTCGACCGGAATGGATGGCTATACTTTAGTCTTAAGCTAGACTTATGTTTAGGTCCGGGTCCTCCGGACCCGCCCCTACTTAAGAATATTACAGTTAAGCTCTAATCTTGTGTTAGGCTTATGTTAGGCCCGGGTCCTCCGGACCCGCCCCTACTTAAGAGAATTACAGTTTCTCATATACTATTCTTTTTATAGATGGTGCATTGTCAGACGACGGCCTGTGCAGCTGTTCTTCATCAGCCTTGTGGCCATACCGTATGTAGGTCTCACGCCCTCTGCGGAGTTCAGCTGGAGGACATAGTGGTCTGGCACCCTGATAACTGTATGGTCTGTTTTGACCTCATCACCACCCTCGGATCTGATTCGGTGAGTCCCGTTGGCTATGTTGCCTTTCTAATTATTTTACCTTTTTTGGTATATATACACTATTTAGTAAGATTTCTATGGCCTTGAAGGACCACCGGGAATCTTCCTTTTTATAATTCCCACTATTATTTCAGGCATCCCCGGAGCAGAAGACTGCGGCTCGGGCCACACTGAAAGTGTGGGTTAGGGGATTTGCCCGAAACGTCAAAACTAAACAGCCTTACGTCCTGTCTGAAGACTACTGTGCCATGATCTATCCTAACGCCAAGTCTTCAGCCGCTGTGGCTAGGCATGTTACAGCTCCCATCATTGCCCACATTGATGCCACCATAGCGGGGTTTATTGATCAAGATCAAGATCCGTCGGATGCCCCCGGAAATCTGGAAGACAATGTTGCTTCCATGAACCTGGACGTCGAACCCATGTTATTGGATGATCCGGACGCAGGTAGGGTGGTAAGTGAGGCAGGTGTTACCGGCGCTGAGATTCCTATCCTCAGCCCCGCTCTTTCTTCTTCTTCTGATCGCTCTTCCTCTCATGGTTTTTCTGGGGACCGTGATTCGTCTCAACGATCGCACCCGGTTCCCCCCAAGGATAAGTCTACATCTAGAACCTTACCTAAAGCTCGTAAGCCTCACAAGGCTTCCCATAGTTCTAAGCAGAATACAAACCCGTCATCTAAGGCTTCCGGCTCCTCCTCTAAGTCTCACGACCCGGGAGTACAATCCGCCACTCCTGCTCCTAGCCCGGGCCTTTCCGAATCAGCCATGCTTCGCATTGTGTCGGAGATGCAAGCTAAGTTGGTGTCGGAAATGCAGGCCAAGATGGACACGATGTTCTCTAACATCGGTCAGAGACTTGGGGCATTAGAGCAAGGTGCTCCGGAGCGAGTCCAAAGCTCTCTCATCCCGGATGCCTCTAAGCTTCCGCCGTATACCAAGAATAATCCTTGGCGCATGGCTCTTCATTCTCCGTTCTCAGACGGAATGTTAACTTTGGAAGGTCTTGGCACTCGTCCTCTAGAGGACTTTGAATTCTTTCCTCCTGGTCTGGCATTTCCATTTCATGGTTATGCCAGGCTTACCGAGGAAGCTCTGGTTCGGCTAGATAAGGTCCCCAAAGAGACCGTCATCTTCCCAAAAGAACAAGCCCAATCTGTTTGGGCTAGGTTCCTGAACGACATTGGTTGCACCAACACCATGTTGACGCCGTATAAGAGTTCCTTCACAATGTTTTTAATGGACAAAAACACCGTGACTCCATGCGTCAATAAGGTAGCAGAGCTTGCTTTCCATTATGCTCTGGAGGAGAAGCCCTTGCCTCCCATCCGAGAGGTGGATCCGATCTCCCTCCTTCTTCCTTCTGGCATTGAGTGTTGGGACAATGTCCATACCACTTTTACCTCTGGCAAGCTATCAGCGGACTGTGCCTCAGTTATGTTTAGTGAGCGGCTTCCCCGTCTCCCGGAATCCCTCATTAAACAGGAGTATGATTCCCGCCTACGTGTTGGCCGAACTCTGAACTTGGCCACATCCACGGAGTCGATAGCCTTGACTTATGATACTGAGAGTATCTTTAAGTCTCTCAATAAGGCTACGTTGCAGTCATTGTATTATGATCTTTACGACTTCGCTATTGCTAAACGTAGGTGTCGCAAACACGTCCTGGCTGAGGCGACTATTAGGCACGAGCCTAATAAGCTTATCCGGTCCTCCTGCTGGGGTTCAAATCTCTTCCCTGAGGATCTTGTGGAGGAAGTCTTGGCAGAGGCCACTAGAGTCAATCAGAGCCTTAAAGCCCGTTGGGGTTTGACTCCTAAACGGAAATATGACCCCGCAAATTACCAAGCCCGGGGTAGGAAGAAGCTCCGCCCGTATACCTCCACCCAGTTCAGGCAACAGCAGAGTAGTTCGTCCAATTTCCGACTGCCTCTTCCTCCATCTCCCGTTGCTCCTGCGCAGCCTTTCACCTCTCAGGCTCCTTCGGACGACTATGTCACCGTTCTGCTCCCTAAGAGCCAGCTTTCCGGTGCCTCCACCACCTCTCCTGCCTTTAACCAGTCTTATGAGGCTCCTAGCTCTTCCCAGAGTTATAACAGAGGTAGAGGCTACCACCGTGGTTCAAACCAGAACAGAGGTAGAGGAAGAGTTTTTCGCAAGGGAAAGAACTTCCGAGGCGGACG
Source organism: Palaemon carinicauda (assembly GCF_036898095.1). NCBI lineage: Eukaryota > Metazoa > Arthropoda > Malacostraca > Decapoda > Palaemonidae > Palaemon > Palaemon carinicauda. The sequence continues at coordinate 76,318,665 of NC_090757.1, forward strand.
TGGAGGCAACTCCTCAAGCCAATACTGAGGTGCAGCAGGTAGGGGGGAGGCTTTATGCCTTCCGCAACAAATGGAGGTTCAGTCCCTGGGCTTTCAGTATCATCTCCAAGGGACTGGGGTGGAGTTGGATTCAAGGGCCTCCTCCTCCGAACAAATTTCATCAACATTCCACTCCGGACCTAGTCGATTTTGTCCAGGATCTGTTACAAAAGAATGCCATACAAGAAACGAAACACCTGAAGTTTCAGGGTCGGCTGTTCAGTGTCCCGAAGAAGGATTCAGACAAGAGAAGAGTGATTCTAGACCTATCCCTTCTCAACTTGTCCATTCAATGCGACAAGTTTCGAATGCTTACCGTCTCGCAGGTGCGGACCTTACTTCCCCGTGGGGCCGTCACCACCTCTATCGATCTTACAGACGCCTGTTATCACGTCCCGATAGCGAGACACTTCCGTCCGTATCTAGGCTTCCGCCTAGGGGACAAAAGTTACTCCTTCAAGGTGATGCCTTTCGGGCTCAACATCGCCCCAAGGATCTTCACAAAGTTAGCAGAAGTCGCTGTTCAGGAACTCAGAAATCAAGGGATTCAAGTAGTAGCCTATCTGGACGACTGGCTCATTTGGTCAGACACCTCCCAAAATTGCCTAAAAGCCACTCACAAAGTCATCCATTATCTTCAATCTCTAGGCTTCCAGATCAACTTCAAGAAGTCCCGTCTTCTTCCAAAATCGAAGTTCCAATGGCTCGGCCTGCAATGGGATCTTATATCTCATACTCTGTGTCTTCCCAAACCCAAGAGGTTAGAGATTGCAAGGAACACCAAACGCTTTCTCAAAGACAAAGTAAGTTCCAGACGACTCCAAGAGAGGATTCTGGGGTCCCTTCAGTTTGCCTCAGTGACGGATCTTCTTCTGAAGGCAAAATTGAAAGATATCAATCGTGTCTGGCGTTCGAGGGCGAACCGGAAGCTCCGGGACAGGAAAGTCCGCCTTCCTCCCATTCTACGGGAAAGACTTCTTCCTTGGACAAGAGCAAACAGTCTGTCAAAGTCAGTTCCCCTTCGATTTCCGCCTCCGAAGTTAATCATTCACACGGACGCATCCTTATCAGGTTGGGGCGGCTATTCTCAGCTCAGGAAAGTTCAAGGTCTTTGGTCCCCCTTGTTCCGCCAATTTCACATCAATGTGCTGGAGGCCATGGCAGTTCTTCTAACCCTGAAACGTCTCGCTCTTCCCAAGAGACAACACCTTCGTCTGGTCCTCGACAGCGAAGTGGTGGTCCGCTGCCTCAACAGAGGCGGGTCAAAGTCAGGGTCTCTGAACCATGTTCTAGTAGCCATATTCTCCCTAGCAGCCTTGAACCGTTGGCATCTTTCAGCTGTCCACCTGGCGGGAGTCCGGAATGTAGTGGCAGACGCCCTATCCCGGACCTCCCCTCTAGAATCGGAATGGTCACTCGATCTAAAGTCATTTTGGTGGATTCTCTCTCAGGTTCCCGGTCTCCAAGTGGACCTCTTCGCCACGGAGTCCAACCACAAATTGAGAGTATATGTGGCTCCCAATCTAGACCCTCAGGCTTACGCCACAGACGCCATGTCTCAGAATTGGGACATCTGGGAAAAGATTTATCTCTTTCCCCCGGTGAATCTTTTGCTGAAAGTTCTAGACAAGCTGAGATCCTTCAAAGGACAAGTAGCCTTGGTCGCACCCAACTGGCCCAAGAGCAACTGGTATCCTCTCCTGCGAGAGTTGAGACTATACCCTCACCCGATACCCAATCCGGTTCTGTCTCAGATAGTACAAACACGCGTTGTGTACGCTTTCTCAAACATTCAGAGCGCCCTAACTTTATGGACTTTATGAAGTTTGCGGCCATGCATGGTGCCAATATTGATCCTCAAAACACCCTGTTCCTAGAATCGGATAAACGGGATTCCACCATCCGCCAGTATGACTCTGCAGTTAAAAAGTTGGCAAAATTTTTGATAGACTCAAGACGTGAACTGTATGAACTTGAACCTTACAGTCACTTTCTTTAGATATTTATTAGAATCAGGTCTGGCAGCCAATACTATCACCACTATTAAATCTGCTTTGAAAAAGATCTTCCTAGTGGGTTTTAACATAGACTTAACCGACTCTTTGTTAGCTTCAATTCCGAAAGCCTGTGCCAGACTGAAACCGGTTACTCGTCCTACCCCGGTGACCTGGTTCCTTAATGATGTACTCAAATTGGCTTCTGATACCCTTAACAGTTCTTGCGATTACATTCCCCTTCTCAGGAAAACACTTTTCCTGGTGAGCTTGGCTTCCGGGGCAAGAATTTCTGAACTGGCAGCCTTGTCGAGAGACCTGGGTCATATTGAGTTCCTGCCTTCGGGAGAGGTCCTTCTTTCACCTAACAAATTCTTTTTGGCTAAGAACGAAGACCCTCAGAACAGATGGTCCTCCTGGAAAATTGTTCCCCTCACGCAAGACCCGTCTCTGTGCCCTGTTACTACTCTTAGGTCTTATTTATCCCGGACCTCCTCTAACTCCTCGGGGCCTCTATTCGTTAGAGAACAAGGCGGTACCATTACTATTAAAGGGATCAGGCAACAAATTTTGTATTTTATTAAACAAGCTAGCCCTGACTCTTTTCCTCTTGCACATGATATCAGAGCGGTTGCTACTTCGGTGAACTTTTTTCACCACATGAATTTTACGGACCTTTCCAGGTATACAGGGTGAAAATCACCTTCAGTGTTCAAGAAACACTACCTTAAACATTTGGAAGCCCTAAAATTTTCTACAGTAGCTGCAGGGAGCGTAGTTACTCCCAGGTAACTCACAGGTTAATGCCTTGTCTCCTTATCTCTCCCTCTTACCTGCCTCATTTATACCCTATTGTATTCGTTGGTCTCGCACCTGAATACTGTTATTATATTTGTAAATTTTTAAAACTCCTGAGTATCTGTATATATTATCACTCACAGCATTATTATACCTACCTTATTTGTCAATTGTCTACCAAGTGGTTTTATGTTCATATTTAAGATACCCTTATAATTGTTTTTTGGTACTCATCTCTGATTAAAGCATCCTGTATTTCCCTTACGCTTATGTTTTTTCCTTTATTTTGCAAGTTTGGTGACATTTCTCTTGTATAGATTCACTGGGCAGCACAGGTTCGAGCCCAGAAAAGGGATTTTGACGTAGGAAAAATCTATTTCTGGGCGAGGGACCTGTGCCGCCCAGTGAACCCTCCCAGCTCCTCTCCCTTGGAGTCCCCAAACTTTGGGTGCTAAGGAGTTGGGTTCTGAGCGGATGCAGTGTTAGTAGTACCAAGTGAGGTTGAACGGCTCTCCTCTATTGGGGTTTCTGTCGTGGATGAATCTAAATAGTGCGGGACCTCTGGATTATACGCCCAATTTTATACTGACACCAATAGGTGAGCGAGCTAGTTAACCTAGCACTCCTTTACATTTTTTCTCTGGTATATTTAGCAGTAAATTACCTAAGAATAAGTGCTAAATGGAGCTTATTCACTGGGCGGCACAGGTCCCTCGCCCAGAAATAGATTTTTCCTACGTCAAAATCCCTTTTTTCGTGACTTTTCAATTGTTAGCGTTATTTTGGTCCGTGTTTCGTCCTCTCCCCGTTACGGCTCTGGAGTAGTTTATGAACGTTTTCCACTCCGCCTTGAGTTCTACTCCGGCTTGAGGGATTCTCAATGACTTTCGTTCTATTGTTATATTTATATATTGTTTACTGCATAGGAAGGGCTTCATATTGTTTAGATACGACCCTCCGGTGGCCCTTACTGCGGTCTCAGGCCACGGCCATATCCACAATAGCCATTGTTATTACAATTGTGTTTTTATTCACAATAATTATTCAGGACCTTTCTTCTCCCTCCGGCCTCACCGGAGATTGTAAATACGCTTTGCTATGATCTAAGCCTTAGCCTTTAGCTGCGGCTTGGCTTTTATATCTTCACAATTGAATATGATAGGTTACAACATGTATACTCTTCAGACTTTTAAAACCTTCCCTTTAACTTAATGCATACAGTACTAAACTAAAACAGGCACAAATATTAAAATGTTAGAATATTAAAGTAAAAAATAAAGATTGTTACTGTACTCACCACGAAAGAAGTTCAAGAAAAACTTGAATGATGATGGCGATGAATTTGCTGCACAGTAGAAATAATGATGATGAAGCTGATGATGTTTTCTACTGTGTAGCCAATGATAGTACAGTATTTTACGTCTCTTCTGACGGAGGTGTCTTTTCCTGGGACACCTCTTCAACTTCTTCCTGAGACACTTCTTCAATTTCTTCCGAGGGCATTGTGATTGGAAGTTGCTGCCGCTGCTTCTTTTTTTGCAAGAGCATCCTGTAGGGAGTCATATGTTCATCGATCTTGTTGCAGAATTGTATAGAACGAACCATATCCTCGTCCCACTCTTGCGACATTTCTTTCACCTCATTCGCAAGCTTGCAGAGCTTGGCAAGCCGTTCTAATGTTAAGCCCGTTTCTTCGACATTTTCTTGGATCTCTTCCTGTGTTTCACTGTCTTCTTTACTGGCCGATTTCGTCAGGTCTTCGAGGTCTGCGGCTGCGTAACTTCTACTGTCTTTTAACATATCGAGAAGCGTCACCTTCTCAGCAATCGTCATCATCTTTCGGTGGTGTTTAGGCTCACTACCAGCCTTAGTAGAAGCAGAACCCTTGGGAGGCATTGTACAGTAGGTGTAGAACACTGCACCACCAGTGCAGCTACGTTCTGAATATCGGCGTTTTACTAAGGGTGAAGTCAAACACTTCCTCTGTGGTGTTCATATATTCCATCAAAGCAGCAAGGTTTGACGCTGCAAACAAAAGCAGCAATAAATATACCTAAAACAATATATATACTGTAAATATCATGTAAATACAAAATAATGTAAATGATGTAAAATACAATACAGTAATTCCACAGGTAAGGTTCACTTAACATAGAAAATAAACTTACATTTTCCAGACGCCGATTCTAATGCTAAAATTCTCAGATAACCACTGGTACAAGTTGCTGTACCACCAGATGCATTCAGCCTCCTAGCTAACAGCAACACTGGTCACTTAATACTATGATGAGTACACTGGGCAGCTCAGCACACCACAAATACTGCAGAACCACAGCATGCAGAAATTCCATGTACTTTCCAGAGCCTGCCCACGCTGAACTGAACAAAGGCGCCAAGGCGGGCATAAATCGCGGCCTTTTGGGCAGACGCCAACAATAACAATACAATATTTTTCAGTACCAACTCAATACTTCTTTTTCATATAAAAAAGTAAACAAAATATGTATACAGTTTTCCATTCAATAGAAATATTCAATTCAAAATAGTGCACATAAGTATATAATTAAATACAAAACAAACATCAGGCAATCCCAACGCTCGCTTATCTCCTCATCCTTATCATCAACAAAGAAAACGTGTAGCGCCAACTTAACTAAAAACGTAAAACGCTGTGGCATATCCTACACCGCCCCCTATTTTGTAGTATACAAAATACACTGCAAATATGCCACATACACAGCACGCCATATGAGCAGCGCACGGCGTTCACTCTTTTCCCAATGGCACTCCACTGTCATCACCCTCCGTTTCAAGGAGAAGGCACATTTTCTGCACTGGACGTAAGTACAACCCACACTCGGTCTTAATCTTGGCTTGTCTAACTCGGTTGTCAGAGTCCCGAGTCACTTCCAAGACTCGCCCCAAAGGCCACGAGCCTCTGGGGAGACGTTCGTCGGTAGTTAGCACGATGTCGCCAACTTGGATGTCTCGCCGTTGGACGGTCCACTTCTGTCTTTCTTGAAGCAATGGAAGGTACTCCCTCAGCCATCGCTTCCAGAATTGGTCGGCAAGATATTGCGCTTGACGCCAGCGGCGCCTAACATACAAGTCCTTCTGGTCAGTCTTCGTTACTGGGAGCACTGCACTCTTCAGAGTCAACAGCATACTAGGCGTCAATGGCAGTGGACAGTCTGGGTCGTCGTTTACCTTGGTTAGGGGTCTTCCATTCACCAAAGACTCTGCTTCGCAGAACAGTGTCGATAGTGTCTCGTCAGTGGTGACCTGCTGCAGGCAGGTTGCACTGAGAGCTCTTCTTACTGAGCGTATGAGGCGTTCCCAGACTCCTCCGAATTGTGACGCGTATGGCGGGTTGAAACGCCACTCGATGCCCTTAGCTGCTAGGGTTTGGGCAAATTCCTCTTCCTTGAAGTCTTGAAGAGCTTCCTTCAGCTCTCGGTCAGCTGCGACGAGGTTGGTACCGTTGTCTGACCATATTCTCTTGACAGCTCCTCGCCTGGCCGTAAATCTTCTCACTGCATTCACAAAGGAGTCTTGATCCATCGAGCTGAGAACCTCCAGATGAATCGCTCGCACTGTCAGGCAGGTAAAAATGGCTCCCCAGCGCTTCACTGTAGAGCGCCCTTGCTTCACAAAGAAGGGACCGAAGCAGTCTGCCCCTGTATTGGTGAAGGGAGGATCCCCCGGACAGATCCGGTCAGAGGGCAAGTCGGCCATCACTTGATTCACTGGCCGACAACTGAGTCTTCTACAGATGACACAGTCACGTATCACTGATCTAACTACTGAATTTCCATGAATGATCCAGTAGTTTTTTCTTAGTTCAGCCATAAGATGGTTCTGCCCACAATGGCTGTTTGTTTCATGGGTCCATCGCACCATCTTCCTCACAACTGGCGACTTGGATGGAAGAATAATGGGGTGCTTGCAGCTATCACTGATGGTGGCTTCACAGAGGCTTCCACCAACTTTCAGCCAGCCTTCTTGTAGAAATGGTCGCAACTTGCAAATCTTGCTGGATTTCTTCACCTTGGAATCCTTCTTGGAGAGTGATTTGATCTCACTCCCATACTCTTGAGCTTGAATCTTCTTCCATATTATGGTTGTTGCACAATTCATCTCGTTTGCAGATAACACTTCTGATCCACTCTTGGTTCCTAATCGCCTCAGTCGAGTGATGATTCGCACTATCTTGGTCCACGAAGAGAACTTGGCAGCAATCTTCTCCACTAGGATTGGTTCCGGCACCACCATGCTGAAGATGGGTGCAGACTGCTTAACTTCTGGATCTTCATCTAGTTCTGCTCGCTTAACATCGTCAGGAAGAGCTGGCCAACTGTCCTGCTCTTGACACAGGAACTCTGGTCCTGTCAGCCACAGCGACGACTCCAGCAAGCTGTCCACATCAAGGCCCCGAGAGGCCAGGTCTGCAGGGTTCGCAGAGGTGTTCACATACCTCCAAGCGGTGATGTCACTGAGGTCGCGGATGAGGTTCACACGGTTGTTCACAAACGTGTGGTATCTTGCAGACAGGTTACGGATGTACTTCAGGACAGACGTGCTGTCGGTCCAGAACACTGAGTCACACAACTCCAAATCGAGTTCTGACCTGATCTTGCAATCAAGTTGAGCTGCCACAGCAGCAGCAGTCAATTCCATTCGTGGAATACTCGGTCTCTTGAGGGGAGCTACACGAGCTCGACCCATAACCAGTGTACTGTTCACTTGGTTATTCTTGCTTACCGTGCGCAGATACGTGGCCACACCATATCCTGCCTGGCTTGCGTCCGCAAAATGGTGAAGTTGGTACGATGATACCTCCCCAAAGTCTGGAGGCACCAGGCTTCTTCTGATCTTGAAGTCTCCTAGACACTGAAGCTGGGAAGTCCATCTGCTCCAGCGATTTGCTTCGTCGTTGTTCATTTCTTCATCCCAAGGTAAGTTGCGACGACACAGTTCTTGTAGTAACATCTTCCCTTTCAGGGTGAAAGGTGCGACAAAACCAAGTGGATCATACAAGGAAGCCACTACAGAGAGAACTCCTCTTCGTGTCCTAGGCTTCTCCTTCAGGTTGATCTTGAAGGTGAACTCATCACTGCTCATGTCCCAGTGGATACCCAAAGCGCGCTCCGTAGGCAGCTCGTCCTTACTGAGGTCCAATGTAGCCACTGATTTATCTCTCTCCCCTTCAGGCACGGCAGCGAGAATGTACTTGTTGCTAGATGTCCACTGGTTCAGCCGGAATCCTCCATCAGCACAGAGTCCAATGAGGTCTTTTGTCAATTGGATACAGTCTTCCTCGCTGTCCATTGACTTCAACAAGTTGTCAACGTAGAAGTTGCGTCGTACGGCATGGCAAGCGTCTTCACCATACTTGTCACCATAGTCCAGTGCTGCCTGTCTGAGGCAGAAGTTGACTACACTTGGGGACGATCGCGCTCCAAACACATGTGAAGTCTTCCTGAACTCTTGAATAGCTTGATTGGTGTCTCCACCTGGCCACCACAGGAAGCGTAAAGAATCCCTCTCGTCTTCTGGCACCTTGACTTGATGGAACATTTCTTGTATGTCCGCAGTAACAGCATGTTGTCCTTCCCTGAAGCGCAGCAGCACTCCAGCAAGACTACTTGTGAGATCTGGTCCCTGCATGAGGTGGTCATTGAGTGAGGTCCCAGCATGCTTAGCCTTAAGGTCGAAGACAACCCTAAGCTTGTCCTTGGTAGGGTGTTTGACCCCATGGTGCGCCATGTAGTTCACACGGCCATCACTGCGATTCAGCTTGTCGACTGGGACAAGCTCAGCGTACCCTTTCAAAAGGTACTTCTCTACTTGTTCGACGTATTTAGTCTTGTACGTTTCATTTGCCTCAAATTTCTTCTTTAAGGAGTGAGCCCTACGTTCTGCCATGGCACGGTTATTAGGTAGAGGCTCAGTGTCACTAAAGGGTAAGCAAGCAACATACTTGCCATCTGTCTGGACAACAGTTTCGTCCAGCAAAGACAGGAATCTCTTGTCTTCAAAAGAATCTTCTATCTTTGAGAGTGTCTCTTTCTCCCAAAAGTCTTGGTTGAAGTTGCGTTGCAGAAGTTCTGTTGTATCATCCACAGTGCACACATGGAACAGAAGGGCAGGACCTGAAGGCGATCTAGGTCCTGTTGGGCCGAAAACAACCCACCCTAGCTTGGTCAGGTAGGCAGATGGCTCGTCCTTCAGCCCATGTCGCTGGTCTAGAATCACTCTGTTCAATGTCGTGTCTAGCCCAATGATTAGCTCTACTTGACGATGATCTTCAGGTAGACTCTCTACTTCCAGGTCACTCAGATGTGGCCACTTGGTCAGCCATTCTTGACGCATGGCATGGTCCATAGACACATTGATCTTGTCAGCCACGAACACGTCGGTCACATGCTCTCCTTCATCAGTATTAATATTACCAATGTGTAGGGACAGAACTTCCTTACAAGTGAAAGTCCCGGCTTCAGTTACCATGATCTGGTTACATGGTCTTCCTTTGAGACCCATTCTGTCTATCAGGCTTCTTGCTGCCAATGTTGGGGCAGCTCCACTGTCGATGAATCCATAGGTTGCATGGATGCCATTTACGAGAACAGGTAAGATCTTCAGCATTGTTCTTCCCTTAGGTAACTGGCTTGCACACACTGAGAACATAGGTTGCACATTTGGGGCTGCAGCACTCTTGCCAGCTGTAGCAGTCGCGCCACCTTCTGTAGCACCAACTGCCTTCTCACCGCCCCCGATAGCACTTTTGCCTCCCACATGGGCCGCACCTGTATTGCTTGCAGTCTTAGGTGGACTATGCAGCATGGTATGGTGCTTGTGAGATCCACACTTTTCACAGATGGATGCATCTTCACATTTTGCATATGAATGTTCACCATTAAGACACCTGAAGCAGTATCTTGCCTTCTTTATCACCTCCCAGCGATCTATAAGCTTCAACCTCTCAAATTTGAAGCACTCTTTAAGTTCATGGTCCTCCTTAGTGCAGAAGGGACACCATTTCCCTCTAGCTGGTGAAGCCGTGTGGTGCACAGGTAAGGTCTTAGGCCTGACAGGCTTGGATGGCTTCTCAGTAGGCTTCGGGGTACGACGGTCGCACTCATAATAAGAGAGATGCTTGGCAATACATGCCTGTTTCTCAATGTACTCTATTAGAGCTGGAAGCTTGAACTTATGTTCCTCGCATTTCGCTACCCATCTCACTCTCAGTTGGTATGGGAGCTTTTCAACAATCTTCTTCATTGTTTCTTGAAGCTCTATTCGATGGTAGTTATTACCAAGTGCTGCCTTAACTGTCTTCAAACATGCAGCATAATTTTCCAGGCCATCAATATCACCTGCATTAATCTCCTTCCAATCAAATAGCTTCTTGACATAAGCATCTGACAGGTCATTGTCATTCTTGTATTTACGACACAATATCTCCCATGCACAATCATACCCAATGTCAGTGGGTAGATGGAAACAGTTCTCAATCAGGTTCTTGGGAGTACCATCTAAACAGTTGTATAGGTGAGTTAGCCTTCGTGCAGGGTCGTCAGTATTACACTCCACAATCCAGGTGAAAGAATTCTTAAACATGGAGAATTTGGTTAAGTCTCCACTGAAACGCTCCAGCTTCATCTGTGGCAGCTGCATTCGTCGTGTTAGTTCTTGCTGACTAGCTAGTGTACAATCAAGAGCCTTTACTATTTCAGAAGTTTGCAGATCCGCTTGTGACACATCTCGAGTTAAGGGAACACGTCTTGGCACAAAAGGCGTCGCATCTGGGGCCAATGGAGTTGAATGATGTTCAAGACCCTTCAGGTCATACGTCACACTGTGGACGTTTGTAGGATTCACATCTGCTTCATGAACCCTGCTGATTCTCCCACTCTCATAGTGAGAATTTACATCACTTCTCCACTGCTCAATCCCTTTGACATCCAACTGAACTGATGAGTCCCTCTTCTCCCGTTGTGAAGCATTACTAGCAGCGGAACCAGCATATGAAGTTCCAGCTTCAGACAGTATTTCATACTCTACCTGTAGTTTATCACAGTCTAACTTCAGGCCGTTAATCTCTTCTTGGCTCTTGCGTTTAGCTGCAATTGCTTTGGCTTGCATTTCAATTTCAAGTGTTTTGGCTTGCATTTCAGCTTCAGCTGCAAGTGCTTTGGCTTGCATTTCAGCTTCAGCTGCAAGTGCTTTGCTTGCATTTCCAAAGCCAATTCCTCTTCTTCTAGCTGTTTTGCTTCCTCCGCTTGCTTAAGCTTTGCTTGCGCTTCAAGCAAGCGCACACGCAGTGCCGACTGGCTGGTCTTTGCTGAAGCTCTTGAAATGGACGACATGGTGACAGATGATAGAGGCCACAACAGACGATCCTTGCAGACACAAGGCTGACGAAGTCCACTTGTCCCACGCTGGCATTACTTGACCCAGGCTGGAGTATTCGTCAAACTGTAGAACACTGCACCACCAGTGCAGCTACGTTCTGAATATTGGCGTTTTACTAAGGGTGAAGTCAAACACTTCCTCTGTGGTGTTCATATATTCCATCAAAGCAGCAAGGTTTGACGCTGCAAACAAAAGCAGCAATAAATATACCTAAAACAATATATATACTGTAAATATCATGTAAATACAAAATAATGTAAATGATGTAAAATACAATACAGTAATTCCACAGGTAAGGTTCACTTAACATAGAAAATAAACTTACATTTTCCAGACGCCGATTCTAATGCTAAAATTCTCAGATAACCACTGGTACAAGTTGCTGTACCACCAGATGCATTCAGCCTCCTAGCTAACAGCAACACTGGTCACTTAATACTATGATGAGTACACTGGGCAGCTCAGCACACCACAAATACTGCAGAACCACAGCATGCAGAAATTCCATGTACTTTCCAGAGCCTGCCCACGCTGAACTGAACAAAGGCGCCAAGGCGGGCATAAATCGCGGCCTTTTGGGCAGACGCCAACAATAACAATACAATATTTTTCAGTACCAACTCAATACTTCTTTTTCATATAAAAAAGTAAACAAAATATGTATACAGTTTTCCATTCAATAGAAATATTCAATTCAAAATAGTGCACATAAGTATATAATTAAATACAAAACAAACATCAGGCAATCCCAACGCTCGCTTATCTCCTCATCCTTATCATCAACAAAGAAAACGTGTAGCGCCAACTTAACTAAAAACGTAAAACGCTGTGGCATATCCTACAGTAGGGTTTAACAGAAAGTTCAACAAAAAGTTCAACTTAAAACAGTCACGCACAGCACAGATTAAAGTTCACAATAACTTAACAACGTCTACACAGCGATACGGCGGGAGAGAAAGTGTCCGCGAAAAGATGCTGGAAGTTGGAGATGCGAGCAAAACACCAATCACTGGCTAGATAACAAAACTTGAGTTCTGATTCGTCATCTATCAGCGCTTGAACCAATCACAACCCGTCTTATATGCTACGTAGGTTACCAATTCAAAGTACAAGATACCCTGCGTACAGTATACTGTACAGTAATAATAATAATAATAATAATAATAATAAATAATGATACTGTAATAATAATAATAATGATAATAATAATAATAACAATAATAATTTTAATAATAACAACAACAATAATAATAATAATAACAATAATAATAATAGCTTTACGTACGCTATTTTACGCTTTTGTTGTAGGGTCTCTCTCTCTCTCTCTCTCTGTCTCTCTCTTTCTCTCTCTCTCTGTCTCTCTCTCTCTCTCTCTCTCTCTCTCTCTCTCTCTCTCTCTCTCTCTCTCTCGTATGCTTATTGGAAATGTGATTTTTGCAACAAAGAATATTATTGGATGCAGTACTACGTACGTATACATACAAAAGATTCATGGAAAAGAAGCACATCCATTACATTTATAGTACAGTAGTAGCCAACAGCAGCCTTACACCATTCTAATATGGTATGACTGCATCTGATTTGCGTTTCATGTTCGATTTAATTTTACTACGTACTGTATACAGTACTGAATTATCGTATGATCACATTCTCTTTTCGTGTTTTATTTCTTTCTGTGCTTAATTATATGTCATATGTAATGCAATGAACAATCAGTAAGAGCAGATATTACTAATTACAGTATTAATGGAATTACAGGTAACGAAATATCGTATTTGGGGTCTTCAGATATCGCGGTATTTTCGAAATTTCCGGAAAATCCGCGATATGTATATATATATGGGTTATGAAAAAAACCCGCGAAGTGGTGAATCCGCGATGGTCGAACAGCGAAGTAGCGAGGGTTCACTGTATTTAACTTTTATAACATATTTACTTCAATGGTTTTAATGGAATTACAGGTAACGAAATATCGTATTTGGGGTCTTCAGATATCGCGGTATTTTCGAAATTTCCGGAAAATCCGCGATATGTATATATATATGGGTTATGAAAAAAACCCGCGAAGTGGTGAATCCGCGATGGTCGAACAGCGAAGTAGCGAGGGTTCACTGTATTTAACTTTTATAACATATTTACTTCAATGGTTTTAATTGAATATTCTTTTAGTCTTTATTTATAATAAACGATATCGGCGTCAATGACCTTCGATGGCAGGATTCCAGAGAACTTCAAATCATTCATTCATTCATTACCAACTATCACTTACCCGCAGGGAAAGTTACGGCTGCAGTCACAGTGAAGAAAGTATGAGTGACTACAGTAATGGAGCGGTGCTTTTTCCCACTACCACGGGTAGCAACCAGAACGGTTGTTGAGACCTCGTTTAAAGATTTTATAGTCGTATGTCAGCTTCAGCTGATATCTTCTTCCATGTAAAGAACTTCAGGTTTGTATTGTTAGGAAATATACAAGTAACTTCAATATTTGTCATTTTAGAATCCAGATATATTTGCATTCTTTAGAATAGACAGACCCTCGGCATCTTATACATTTATAGCCTTATTTTTAAATACTTTTGTATATTTTACCAATAAATTAACCAGTGTTAATTTTTGTTTCTTTAATTGCAGGTTTGTAAGTGATTCTCAGTCAGTTTGGTGGCTTGTAATCGTAAGTACCTGCTTTACTTGATGTAAAATAGGATTTGTTCTTATACATAGTACTCCTTTAATAGGAGTATGACTTCAGCAAAGCTGGAACTGGCCATTAAGCTTTTGACAAGGTAAACACAGATGGCTGTTGGGTTGTAGGGGAACCCGTCCACCTGACAAGTAACGCAACTTTCATCTTGACTTTTGGCCACAGACGTGCTTTCCCCCATTATTATTATTAGTATTATTATTATTAGTATTATTATTATTATTATTATTTTTATTATTATTATGATTATGATTATGACTTTTTTTGGGCTCAAGCCATGTCGTCCTGATTGAAGGTTCCTAAAAGTAGCTTCCAAGGGATATTTGAACTACAGTGATATTCCCATAGAATTTACCTCTAGGCCTCCAGAAATCTAACTCCTGGTGCGAATATCCTTAAAATTTCTCTTAAGGATATCGCATAAATCAGGGGACGTATATCTTGATACGACACAGCAATTTTCACCCCGAATAGCGTTTTCGCCTAGACGGGGAAGTGTGGCAAATTAGAAGGGGAGCTGTTATCAAGGTTACCCTTCCTCCCATACTACTATTGAATATCTAGATGGCGCTATATCCAAGATGACGGTTATTCCTACTTTTGTAGCGATTTCGCACGGTGGTATTCCCTGTTGATCTAACGTTTTGATCGATTTTGTGAGGCTTTATTATGCAATCTCCAGCTTCTTTCGCCTCTGGAAAGTTGAGTATTGATTCTTTACAGTGTATAATTTTTAGCTCCTGCTCCACAGTGAAATTAGAGTAATTTATTGTGTTTAAGAGCTAGGCCTGTTACCGGAGGCGCATGGGCGCTATCGTTCATAATGTTCATTATAGTTAGGAGAACGATTCCCGGTTGTAATTACATTAATAATATATGAAAGCTATTTAGACATAATTATACTAGTAAAGATATTTATTTTATGCATAATTTCCTCTTCCTTTTGTCGATCGTATATGTTAGAGTTTCGGCGATTTAGGTAACCGAGATCTCGCCTTGCCTAGGCTATCTAGCCTAGGCGATGTAGTATACTTTAAGGCATTATCCCTGTTTACCCTCGTGTATCGTTTTATTGATTCAATGGGAGATAGTACATCTCCTAGAATTATATAACTCGATACTTGTCTCCTGTGGAGATTTAAGGGTAATCCCTCCTTCCCTTTGAGTGCCGCCGTAGGCGGCAACCCTTTCTGGTCTTGCCATAGAGTAGTTCACTCATGCTTGGCTAGTGTTTTTCTGTCTCCCACCTTTGCCGGCCAGAGCCCGGCTTTGGTTTTCGACCGAATCTCTTAGAGTATTCAGTCTTTCTGCTGGCGGCAGAGCTACAGGGTGAGTAGTCACTCCCCTGCCTGCGTAGCCGCCGGTATAGGAGGCCTAGCCTCCCTAGGCCGCACCTGAAGTGGTAGCATGAGGCCGCCACCTTCTCTCCTGCGGTCTAGAAGACTAGTCCTGTGTTGGCAGACCCTAAGCTGAAGAATAGACATTTTTCTGCCGCCTAGGATGGCGCCGACACTGAAACGATGTTTCTCCTGTGTTGAGAGGCGGCGGCAATCCTGCCGCCGCCTCTTAACACCATTTCGGCAGACCCTAGGCTGAAGAATAGATATTCTTCTGCCGCCGATACTAAAACAGAGTTTCTTCCTTGTGTGGTAGCGGCGGCAACCTTGCCGCCTTCTTTCACACTTTATACAGGACCCTTTTCCCTGCCCCCTCTGTCCTTTAGCGATGTCTTAGACATCGCATTCCTTGTGGCCATCATCCTGCAATCTCACTGCTTGCCGGTGGGTTGTGGGGCCGGCCGGGCTCCTACATAAGCAGCTGTTTAGCCACTCAGTCTTTCCATTACGGACATAAGGATCCAGGAAGGTTGTGCCGGCAATGGTGGCTGCCGGTGGGAGACGAGACCCCTCTGCCGCTGAAGGTTCTTCAGTCCTCCCTTGGACTGCCATCCACAGTCCTGTTACCGGCAATGCCGGCAACGGTCTTTACTGTTGGATGAAAGCCTGAATGATGCATTCTCCCCTTCCATTTGAACCTTCTTTCTGGAGGAAGGCAGTAAGTTTATATACTTACATCCTTATTTAGTGTAAACATACGTTGTAATAAGGCAGTCCTTCACTCCATGCTTTCTCTCTCTCTATCTGCTAGTGCTGCCAGGTACTATATAGCTGATATAGCCGGCTGGGCGGACTGTGCCGCCAGGGACTAGCTCTGCCGGCAATATGCCGGCTGAACTACAGTACATGATTATACAGTAGCCAGTATATTTGCAGTAGAGTATGTACTGCAGATAGAAAACTATTGTATATATTATACAGTAGTTATTTTCCAACATATCTTGTTTATCCTTGCCCAGTCTTTTGCTGAGACCAATCCTATATTAAAAGAATAGAAATCCTTCAATACTCTGATTAGAAATCAGTTTACAACTTACCCTACAATATGAATATTTTAGAAGGATCAGTGGTAGTACACTTTTCTATCCCTAAAAGGTTAGAACCCTTCTCTTTGAGTTTCCCTGATCAGGAAACTCTTTAGTCTTAATATTGGAAGGAAAGGTCACAGCAATTGGCCGGGCGGGATTTTAAGTACCGTATATACTCGTGTAATGTTCGACTTCGTGTAATGTTCGACCCCCCTATTTCGCCTTCAAAATCATAAATTCATCATATACCTCATGTAATGTTCGAGTCTTGATTTTGGCAGTAGGCTAGAGGTCTTTTATCTCCAGCATACCATAATTACCAACAAAGTAAGGGTTATGCCTAAGTGCAACAAACAAATGTATAAAACAAATCGGAACACCTAAATACTAACATCTGTTTACAATAACAATTGAGTATTCAGCCTACATTTTCTAGCAAACAATTTAGTTGCAAACAGCCGATTATCATCACTGCCTAATAGCTTTCAAAAACAAGCAAGCACTTCAAGTAGCAAACAAAATTAGTTCATCGTTTTGAGTAACAAATTACCATTACCGGTAATTGCAGGTAATTACGGTGATTATAATTACCCGTTATGCTAATCATTTTTTTTCTCACAATATATATGAATAAGAATTTACTCATAACCCATCAAGATGTCTACCAAGAAATATAAAAAATTTACTGCAAAATTCAAGCTTCAAATTATTGCAGCCGCTGTCCGCTGAAATGACAAATAACGTTCAAGCCGTAAAAATGTTTGGAGTTACCGAAACTAGCGTTCGAACTTGGAGAAAAAAAAAATGTGGATTCAATTAAGAAAAATTTTTGCGGTTTATTATTAATATCAATTAATATACAATACCAAGTAAAATAAAATGAGCCTTATTTTTTTCATTAACCATATCACGTTATAACATACGCAACCCGACAGTTTGCTAGCTTCATACCTGCTGCGTTATGGTAAAGTCATTACTCCTAGCAGAAAAAAAAAACTATTTATGATGGTTTAGGAAATAAAATCCATGCTAATAATATGTCTGGTGTTAAATGAACATGGTTAGTACTGTATATATAGGCCTAGCCTATGTTTACCTACCAGTAGGTAACCTTATATACGTGTAAGCATAGCCTACGATTACCTACCGGTAGGTAGCATAGCCTAGGGTAATTTTTGCGTAGACCTAGCTTACGTTTACCTACCGGTAGGCCAGAAATTTTTACTTTTTCAAATATATATCTCGTGTAATGTTCGACCCTTACTTTTTTAACTGAAAAATAGGCCTTCAAAAATCGAACATTATACGAGTATATACGGTATGTGTCTTTTCTATTTTTCTAGTCCAGTCGGCGACATGCCGGCTGGACTGTGTCACCAGGTGTTAACCATGTTAGTAACACACACGCTTAACTACAGTATGTGATTATACAGTATCCAGTATATTTGCAATATAATATATACTGCAAACAGAAAACTATAGTATTATTATACAGTAGTTAATTTCTAACATACCTTGTGTACCCTTTTACAGCCTTTTGCTGAGACCGAACCTATATTGAAAGAATAGAATTCCTTCAATACTCTGATTAGAAATCAGTTAATACTTACCCCACAATATTAAATAATTAGAAGGGTCAGTGGCAGTGTACACTTTTCTATCCCTAGGGGTTAGAACCCTTCTCTTTCGAGTTGCCCTGATAGAGGAAACTCTTTAGCTTTAATATTGGGGGAAGGTTACAGTAATTGGCTGGGAGGGATACACAAGTATGTGTCTCTCCCTATTTCTTTCTAGCTTACTATCCTAAGCTATAATGATTAAAATATAAATGATTGCATATCTGTTTATCATGTGAGATAAACATACTCATTTTATTTTCCTTTCTTTACAGGAGGAACCCCAGATGCAATGCTATGCGATCTTCTGCAATCTTAGGAGTAAGTACTTCTATGGTCATAAAGCATGCAGGTCTCATGCCCCTGCGCTATTATTACCAAATCCTTGCAATATTGGGACCCCCAAGTCTGCAATATATGCCGGACCTTAGTGACTGAAGTTTTTGATGACCCCAAGTCAATGGAGTCTAGGGATGCGGCACGTAAAAAGCTACACAAATGGGTAAGAGGGTTCCAGAAGAACTCTCCGGGACCATACCTACCTAACGATAGGATGTGTAGCTTACTGTTCCCGAAAGCGGTTTGTGAAATGGTTGTGCCCCAAGCACAACTCGCACCTCCTTGCGTCCAGATTGCCATCCAGGGAGGCACCTCTGGAAGAAGATGACGATGTCGTGTCGGAATTCCTTCCGTCTGTGCCGGCCCCGTAGCCGTTACCCTCAACATCTTCACCTTCTACCTCTCGATTGGACAACACGAGCCAGACGCTGGCCCATCTTACAGATTTAAAGGAGAACATTCGCAAACGATGCGAAACAAGGGAAGCGAAATTCAAGAGAGAGCTCCGTGAAGCTCCACTTATCGCCTCCCGAGGGTCATTCAAGCGACCCAGAGACCAAGACCTCCCGACCTGCTCCAAAACCAATCCCTGGAGGTATGCGGAGCTTATGCCGATTTTGAACATCGCTGGACCACAGTTTGACTAGAATCTCCTTAAACTTTCTGAGTTTCTCTTGTGTAAGGAACAAGAGACGAAAGAGAGACTTGCGGCCTCTTTATCCCTACAAAACTGCATAGAGATGTGTGCAGGCCAACGAAGTACCCCAGACATGCTCATGGTCCTGGCCAAAATGCATATGGCCACCTTAGTAAAAGATCTGTATACTTTTATGAAGGCTAGGAGAGCCTGTAGAGCGTTCGTGTTTGCTGCTGCAACAGTGAAACATGAACCCAGGAAGCTGATATCTTCCAACATCTGGGATAAAGACCTCTTTCCAAACAAAATAGTCAAAGAGGTAGACGAGAAAGCCATTACGGAAAAGAGGAACCTTCTCCAAAAGTGGGGCATCTCTTCAAAGAGGAAGTCTTCCCCGGATGTGGGTCCCCAACCTAAAAGGAAGACGAAGAAGTCTAGACTTTTCCCTCGGCCTGCTCAACAACATCCCACAGTTTCTATGACCGCGGTGCCCCAGGTAGGCGGTCGAGGAGGTAAACCCTCCGATCAATCGAAGCAAGGAGACGCTTCCGGTAGGAGGGAGGCTCCAAAAGGATCGTTGGACCTTCGATCCTTTGGCCCAAGGCCTAATCAAGATTGGACTAGGAGGGAAACTATAGACAGGTCTCCACCATCATTTCCTTAACTCTTCCAACACTCCAACCGCGTATTAGAAGAGTATACCCTATAGCTCTGGAGCGCACAGGTTATAAGGAAAGCAAAGTCCATCAAATTCCAGGGACGGCTGTTTTGTGTTCCCAAGAAGGACTCAAGAAAACTCAGAGTCATTCTGGACTTATCGCCACTCAACAAGTTCATAAGAAACAGCAAGTTCAGGATGTTAATCCTTCTACACATAAGGACCCTATTACAAAAAGGGACGTTCACAATCTCGATAGACCTGACAAATGCCTATTGGCATCTTCTAGTCAGTCGCCCCCTCTCCTTCTACCTAGGATTCAAGTTACAGAAGATAAAGTATGTTCTAAGAGCCATACTCTTCGGACTAAACATAGTCCCAAGTATCTTCACGAAATTGGCAGATGCAGTCGTGCAACAACCACACCTAGAAACTGTTAAGGTAACAAAGTACCTGGACGACTGGCTGGTGCGGGCAGCACCCGAAGTGGCTGGTATGGAAGCATCCAAAGAAGTAACCCAGTTCCTGGAACATCTGGGATGCAAAATTAACTTCAAGAAGTCTCGACTCTCCAGCTCAAAGGTTTCAATGGCTGGAAAACCATTGGAACCTGAGGTCCTATTGTCTCTCCTTTCCCTTAGGGAAGAAGAAGGAGATCGCAGGGTCGGTCAAGAGACTACTGTAATCCGACAGGATTTCAAGATGCTAACAGGAAAGAGTACTGAACTCTCTCCAGTTCGCAGCAGTGACAAACTCAGTGCTAAGAGCACAGCTGAAAGATGCGTCAGGAGTCTGGAGAAGATACGCATCAAACGCTCGAAGAGATCTAAAATGACCGATATTGGCCTTACTTTGATCATTTTTCAACCCATGGTCGAAGGCCAAGAGCCTAATGAGGACCGTGCCCTTGCAACCACCTCTACCATCGAAGATCATCCACATGGATGCCTCGATAGAAGAATGGGGATTTCACTCCCATCAAAGGAAAGTCCAAGGGACGTGGTCATCTCTGTTCAAAGCCCTCTCATCTACATTTTGGAAGCCATGGCAGTCCTGCTGACGTTGGAAAAACTCTCCCCACGCAGATCAGCCCTCATCAGGCTGATCTTGGACAGCGAAGTGATAGCGAGGTGTCTGAACCAACAAGGCTCGAGATCATCCTATGTAATCCATATGATATTAGCCATCCCTTGCCTAAAGAGATGGCACCTATCAGCAGTTCACTTACAAATGATCCGCAATGTGACAGCTGATGCTCTACTCTGGCTCAAGCCGATAGAGTCAAAATGGTCCACAGACGCAGACTCATTCTCTTCCATCTTGAAACAAGTCCTGGAACTGCAGATCGACCTCTTCGTGACGAGCGTCATCAAGAAACTACCTCGATATGTAGCCCCATGCGAGGACCCTCTGGAGGAGATAACGAACGCCATGTCCCTAGTTTGAAATGGATGGACCCGGAAATTCCTGTTCCTTCCATCCAATCTCCTGCTGAAGGTCCTCAACAGGCTTATATCTTTCCAAGGAACGACAGCTCTAGTGGCTCCCAAATAGCCTCCAGTGAGGGATATGAGGCTGAGGCTGGCCCTAGTACCAAACCTAGCACTATCTCAAAGGGTTCAGAAGTTGACTGTGTTCGATTCATCACAGAGAACCCAAAACCTTCATTTCATGATTTTCTCGCCCTAGCAGTTAAGAAAAGATTTGGGATCTCAAAAGGCAGTATAGACTTCTTAGAAGAATACAAGTCTAAGTCAACTAAAAGACAATATGAATCGTCTTGGAAAAAGTGGGTTGCTTTTGTTAAAGCAAAAGGACTGAAAGAAATTTCAATAGACTTCTTTCTGTCCTTCTTTATCCACCTTCATAATCTAGGTCGAGCAGCTAACACGACAACTATGTGTAAGTTAGCCTTGACTAGACCTCTTCTATAAGCCTTTCAAGTGGATTTGACGAACGAAATCTTTAACAAGATCCCGAAGGCATGCGCTAGACTTAGGCCTGCAGCTCCTCCGAAGCCCATCTCATGGTCTTTGGACAAGGTCCTACATTATGCTTCATCTGTGAACAATGAAGATTGTTCTCTCAAGGATCTAACCCAGAAGGTTATTTTCCTGTTCGCTGTAGCCTCAGGGGCTAGAGTTATCGGCCCTGTGGTGGCTGCACAACAGCTGGTTTAAACCTCAGGCTCCTTAATGGACAAGTAGCAGAGGGTTGAGGGCATTGTTACCTGGGTTTAGTCTGCATGAAAGTAAAGGTATGTCTGGCCCTTATTCTTTTCTTCATCCTCCCCTCTCTTGGGGAAAGCAACATCCTGGGTTCTCTTCACAGCTGACCTCAAACCACTGCAGGTAAACCATATTCCCTTGTGTTCCTAGTATTAAGTTAATACTGTCGCGTCCCCATACCCTGACAAGGTGCTATTGGGAGAGTCCTAGCCTAAAGTTTCCATCTAAAGAACTTCAGGTCAACTTCGTAGGACGAGTCACACTTTTTCCTTCACACACAGCTTACGTAGGCCGCAGCCCTTGCATAGCAAGGTGCGAGCGTGGTGCCGGGACTCTTTATTGTTGAGTGCTGACACACTCAGATAATGAGTCCCCGGGTAAAGCCAAAAGCCAGTATGGCTGGGACTTATTCCACCCTTCCTAACGGTTAAGTCACCCACTTTAAAAAGCGTGGTTTGTATTCCAGTTACGGAACAAATGACAAATTTGGAGATAATTTGTATTTTTCCTAACTATACAAACCTTAGCTATTTAATCAAACTTGCCTGCCAGCCCTGTCCCCCGGGATAAGTCCTACCTCTAAACAAAGTGAAGTATTCATCGGTGTGTGTGATGGGTGGGGGGGGGTGTAGCTAGCTACTCCTCCCTACCCCCCGCTAACTAGCGGTGGGGTAGTAAACCCTCGTTAAAATTTTAATGGGTCATCCTTTCAGCTACGCCGAAAGTAATTACCCACTTTAAATAGCTAAGGTTTGTATAGTTGGGAAAAATACAAATTATCTCCGAATTTGTCATTTTTCGCTTCGCTCAAAATCCGTTTATTATTAATAGATAAGTTACAACTCCAGTTGGAAAAGCAAGATGCTTTAAGCCCAAGGGCTCCAACAGAGAAAAATAGTCCAGTGAGGAAAAGAAATAAGGAAATAGATAAATGATATGAAAAGTAATGAACAATTAGAATTAAAAAATTTTAAAACAGTAGCAACATTAAAACAGATATTTTATATAAAACTATTAAAAAACATGTCAGCCTATTCAACATAACATTTGCTTTAAGTTTGAACTTTTAACTATCCGATTAGGAAGATCATTCCACAACTTGGTCACAGCTGGAATAAAACTTTTAGAATACTGTGTAGAATTGAGCCTCATGATGGAGAATGCCTGACTATTAGAATTAACTGGATGCTTAGTATTACGAACAGGGTGGAACTGTCAGGGACGATACGAATGTAAAGGATGGTCAGAATTATGTAAAATCTTATGCAACATACACAGCGAACTAATTAAACGACGATGTCAAGATTAATATCTAGATCAGGAATAAGAAATTTAATAGACCGTAAGTTCCAGTTCAACAAATTAAGATGAGAATCAGCAACTGAAGACCCCACTGTAGAACAATACTTGAAACAAGGCAGAATGAAAGAATTAAAACACTTTTTTTCCCATAATTGGAATACAAACCAACATTATTTAAAGTGGGTAATTACTTTTGGCGTAGAATTTTAACGAGGGTTTACTACCCCACGGCTAGTTAGCGGGTGGGTGGGGGAAGGGGGGCTAGGGAGGATAGTTAATACCCTCTCCCCTCACACACCTATGTGGAAGCTCACTTTGCTATCGGCTCGGGAGCTAGTCGGACGTGTCTGCTGTCACTCTTGCCTACACGACAGCCATTTAATCTATGCTTTTTGCTTTTTCTTTTAATAGAGTGTTGTGAAGTTGGCCTCTACAATGCGGAAGTGCCCTGGGTTACCTGAACGCCCTTGTGGGACCTTCATGTCGTCAATAGACACGGATCCACACACCTTATGCCCTTATTGTAGGGGTCAATGGTGTGATAGTGGTAACGTATGTATTGAATGTAGGGAGTGGTCTACCTCCCAGTGGGAGAAGTTTTCCCGGCGCTGGAAGAAGTCCAAACGGGATATTTCTCCTTCAAAGGTTACTTTGAAAAAGGAAAATCCTAAGGTCTCTTCTTCCGTGGCCCAAACTTCCTTCGAAGCTCCCACTCGATCGGCTTCTCACGAGAGGCCGTCGAGTGGTAGCGTAGGCTGTACTGTTGACCGATCTCGGGGTTTGGGAGAGGGAGGTGCCTCCAATAGCGAGGCAGCTCCTCCTCCTCCCCCGGGGGAGGATTTAATTATTTCTCCTTCTGTTGATGTTAATAATGATGATCTTTTGCAGCTTTATGGCTTCCTTGAGGCTTCAGGGCTTGCCCTCCAAGGAAGCCCCGTTTGACATGATCAGGTTGGGAGCAGCTGTCAAACAGTCACCAGCGGTAGCAGAGGTTAACCCTCTGTCTATTGTAGAGGCTGTTGTGGCAGAGGCTTCCAATGAGAGTGTTCAAACCCCTGCTCCTGTTATAGCTGAAGGCTTAGCTCCCCCCTCCGAACATCCTTCGAGGGAGGAACCAAGTCCAACGGTCTCTCCTGCGGGTGATCCCCCCCCCCCCCCCCCCGGGGGGAGTTCACTGACAGAGACTCCTCTTCGGAGGACTGCCGATGGTTTGCCTGCTGCTCTCAGAGGACATATAAGACGTAAGGCTCGCCGAGGTCTTCCTTCTCCTCACAAGGGTGTTCGGAGGGGGTTCTTCGGATCTTCATCTTCGCAGTCCCCCGCAGAGGAACCTCGTCCTTCAGCTACCGTTCCTGCTACTTCTTTGGACCTGGACCTCTCTGCAGATCATTCATGATCTCCTTCTCCTACCAGACCTGCTGACCTGCCCTTGCTCCTGCACGCCCACGATCTCCTGCTCGGACTACGCGCCCACGATCTTCATCCTCCCCTGCTTGCCAGCGCTCTCCTCCACGATCGCCGACGCGCCACCGGATCTCGCCTGCTCGCCATCCCTCGCCTGCGTGCCATCGCCCGCAGTCTCCATCGTGCGCCCACGCGCCCACTGCCAGAACTTCAGTACCAGATGAGCGCGCTCCTGCGCGCCCGCCCACTAGGGATATTTCCCCTGCACGCGCGCGCCCAACGGCTTCGCCCTTACTGGCCCTTCAGGATCCTGTGGCTGCACACAATCCGAGGTCTCCGGAACTCTCACCTGGGCGCCACGCGCCCCTTCACCTACGCGCCCACTCACTCTGACGCCTACGCGCCCACGCGCCCTGTCACCTGCGCGCCCACGAGTTCCTTCTCCTGCGTGCCATCGTTCGCCCACACGCCAACGCGCGCCCTCTCCCATGCGCCAACGCTCGCCTGCGCGCCAACACGCATCCTCGCCTACGCGCCATCGCTCGCCCGCGCGCCCTTGCAATCGCCCACGCACGCGCGAGAAATCGCCCCATGAGCTAGGCAATGGGTTATTGCGCCAGCATCGCGCGGTCCATAGCGCGTTCCCACACGAGATCCTGCAGTACGACGCGCAGTCAGGTCATCCTTATCGCGCTCCCCCCCCCCCCCCCCCCCCCCCCCGACAGGTCTAGGAACATTTCTTCCTCAGCTTCTTCTTTTCAGGCAGAGGGTGTCTCTGACAGCGCTGCTGTCAGTCGGCAGCCCTGGTTTGGGCCCTTGATCAGAGCGGTTGCGCAGGCTTTCAAGCCCCCTTTCTCTGAACTAAGCCTCAAATCAGCGGCTATATCGGCCCCCCTGAAGAGGAAGAGAGGAGTGGATGACGTGGTTACTTCTCCAAGGGCGAAACTGGCTCCTCGGAAGTCGTCGAGGAAGGCTCCCTCCCCTCCCCAGACTTTCTCTCCATCCCCCATGGACGAGGATTTTCCGTCCTCAGGGGATTCACGTGAGGTGAAGCGTTCTTCCATCGCACCAATGGGAGAAACCCCACCTCGCGCCGAGAAGTCTCCTCGGGTGGAAGTGGAGAAGAGCCCCCACCATCTTCGTTGGAATCCTGCATCCCTCCCAGGAGTGAGTCGAAGGACTCCAAGATGATTCCGAAATCTTCTTCGAGGATCAGACCAGAGCCAGCTAAACCCGCGGAGAACATCCACGAGTCCCCCCAAGAAGAGCCTTTGGGGACTGGAGACCTTGCTGCTAGTCCATCAGGAGGAGAGCCGCAGGAGTCGGAGCATGCCTTCTGGCAAGTTCTGACTGATGAGGAACCTTAACGAATTCTCGGATCCAGAGATTCCTCCTCGAGAGAGCAAGGACACGGTTCTGGACAGAGTCTTTGGTACTCAGAAGCCCCTTAAAGTCAGCGCGGCTCTGCCTTGGTCCCAGGGGGTCAAGAGTGCCAGAGATAAGGTCGAGAGCCAGCTCTCCGAGCTAGCCTCCTCCAGCCGTTCCATTGCTGGAAACAAACTCCTCCTACCTCCTCGTGTCCATCAGAGGAGGTACTTCGAGATCATGGAGGAGTCCTGTTTAGCTCTTCCCCTCCACCACTCGGTGGAAGAGCTCTCCAGGGGAGTCCCTCTTGAGAGACTCTCCAACCGGCCAGTGTCGTTCTCGGCCTCGGAGATCCTCTGCCAGGAGAAGGTAGCGAAGTGTGCCACGCAGGCCACTTCGTGGCTGGATATCTGGCTAGGATCTCTTGGCATCCTGATACGATCCGAAGACTTGTCTAAGGAGAGTACCAGGAAGGCCTTGGAGACCTTCCTTCTTTCAGGCACTCGTACCATTGAGTTTCTGGTCCACCAAGTCTCGAACTTGTGGGCTAATACTATCCTAAAATGCTGAGATATGGTGTCTGAAAGTTTCAACTCGAAGGTCCCCAACACCAATGTCAGTAAGCTCAGACATTCCTCCCTTTTGGGGAGTAGTCTGTCTGAGCCGAAAGATGTAGAGCAGGCGGCTGAGAGGTGGAGGAAGTCCAACCAGGACTCCCTCCTCCAGAGGGTTTTAACACCAAAGCCCTATAAGCCTCCAGCACCTCTACAACTTCGCCCTGCAAAGACAACGAAGCCGGCAGTAGCAGCAAAGGCAACGGTGTCCTAACAGCCCTTTTTTGTCTCCAGGGGAGGCAAAAATCCTAGGGGGAGTGGCTGAGGCCGCAAACGCTAGGATTGGCAGTCCCCCCACACGACCACCAGTGGGGGGATGCCTTCAAAGTTGCGCGGACAGGTGGCAGCAACTCGGGGCCGATTCCTGGACGATCTCCGTGATCAGCCAAGGATATCGCGTCCCATTCATAACATCTCTACCTCCCCTGACAGGGAATCCAGTGTCGTTGAGCTCTCTTGCCATGGGATTGGTAAGAGGGCAAGCCCTTTGGGCAGAAGTCGAGACCATGTTGAAGAAGGACGCTCTCCAAGAGGTCATCGAGGGGTCCCCAGGCTTCTACAGTCGACTCTCTTGTAAAGAAGGCGTCTGGAGGCTGGAGACCAGTCATCGACCTTCCAGCTCTGAACAGGTTTGTCAAGCAGACCCCGTTCAGCATGGAGACGGCAGACACGTTCAGATT
The DNA here is from genome assembly GCF_036898095.1 of Palaemon carinicauda. NCBI lineage: Eukaryota > Metazoa > Arthropoda > Malacostraca > Decapoda > Palaemonidae > Palaemon > Palaemon carinicauda. The sequence continues at coordinate 76,345,882 of NC_090757.1, forward strand.
CGCAGTGAGACCGCGAGACTTCATGTGCACACTGGATCTGAAGGACGCGTACTTCCAGATCCCAATCCATCCGTCTTCAAGGAAGTACCTAAAATTCAGCCTGAACAACAAGATCTACCAGTTCAAGGTGCTGTGTTTCGGTCTCTCCACAGCACCTCAGGTTTTCACCAGTGTTCACCTTGATATCTTCGTGGGCACACAGGATCGGCATCCGTCTCCTCCATTATCTGGACGACTGGCTGATCCTAGCAGACTCGGAGTCAACCCTTCTTCGACACCGAGACAAACTTCTGGGAATTTGCCAAGATCCAGGGATCATGGTAAATCTCGAGAAGTCTTCTCTGCTTCCTACCCAAAGACTGGTATATCTAAGCATGATATTGGACACCAATCTCCACAAAGCCTTCCCATCAGACGACAGGATAGCAAGGCTGAGGAAGGTCGCAAGTCCTTTCCTCAGACGAGACGAACTCCCAGCCCAATCGTGGCTACGTCTCCTCGGCCATCTCTCATCCTTGGTCCGTCTAGTTCCCATCGGTCGTCTCAGAATGAGATCCCTGCAATGGCGACTCAAGTCCCGGTGGAGTCAAGGACACAATTCCCCGGACGTCTTGATCCCTATGGGTCTCGCGGAACGGACGGACCTTCAGTGTTGGGTGGAAGACAACAACCTACGAAAGGGAGTGGATCTTCTCGTCCTACCCCTGGATTTGATGCTGTTTTGGACGCCTCAAGAAAGGGTGGGGGGCCCACGTTCTTAACCACAGGACCTCAGGCCTGTGGTCAGAATCAGAAAAGTGCATCCATATAAATCTAGTAGAAATGAAGGCCGTTTTTCTGGTCCTTCAACAGTTCCAACAGCACCTGGCTGGTCACTCTGTGGTGGTGATGAGCGACAACACCACAGTAGTGGCTTACATCAACAAGCAGGGAGGTACCTTTTCAGAACAGCTATCCCAGCTTACAGTAGAGATACTGAGATGGACCGAAGTCCACTCGATTCCACTTTTGGCTCGCTTCATTCCGGGCAAAAGGAATGTGCTCGCCGACAATTTGAGCAGAGCGTCTCAGATAGTGAGTACCAAGTAGTCTTTGGATCGTCTAGTAGCCAACAAATTCCTGACTTTGTGGGGTTCCCCGACTGTGGATCTGTTCGCGACAGCATTGAACTTCAAACTGCCGCTGTACTGCTCCCCAGTCCCAGACCCCAAGGCTCTCTGGCAAGATGCTTTCCAACAACGGTGGGACAACATCGACGTATGCGCCTTTCCACCGTTCTGTCTGATGAGGAGGGTACTCAACAAGACCAGACTATCGGTCAATCTTTCAATGACTCTCATAGCTCCGCTGTGGCATCACGCGGAATGGTTCCCGGACCTTCTGCAACTCCTTACGGAGCCTCCGAGAGAACTCCCTCCGCGACACGATCTACTCAAACAACCACACGCCAACGTCTTTCACAAAGCCATTGCTTTGCTTCGGCTTCACGCCTGGAGACTATCCAGCATCTCCTCGCAGAGAGGGGATTTTCGCAACAAGTTGCGGAAAGGATGTCTGGACACCTGTGAAAGTCATCCGCAGGGGTCTACCAGGCGAAGCGGAGAGTTTTCTGTGGTTGGTTTCGTGGAAGGGGTATCTCTCCACTCGATGCCACTATTCCAGCAATAGCGGAGTTCTTCGTGTATTTGTGAGAAGAAATGCGCCTTTCAGTCTCGGCAGTGAAAGGCTATCGCTCAGCCTTAAGTCTAGCCTTCAGGCTCAAAGGAGTGGACATTTCTTCTTCGCTAGAACTTTCCCTACTCATACGTAGTTATGAACTTACCTGCCCTCAGTTGGAAGTGAGACCTCCTCCATGGAACGTGGTTCGAGTTCTCAGGTCTCTTAAGAGACCTCCCTACGAACCATTACGCCAGGCTTCAGATCGCCACCTGACTTGGAAGATGGTGTTCCTACTAGCTTTGGCGTCAGCCATGCGAGTTAGCGAACTTCATGGTCTCTCGTATGACATCGCCCATTCAAGGGATGGGGGGAGGTAACGTTCAACTTCGTCCCTGAGTTTATTACTAAGACTCAGAATCCGGGAGTGCCGGACCCTCGGTTCGACTCCTTCCAGATTTCGAGTCTTCGTTCCGTAACAGATGACCCAGACCATCTCCTACTGTACCCCAGTAAGGAGTCTGAGGCTCTACCTGAAGAGAGCAGCTACAGTTCGTCCCCAAGTGCAGGCATTGTTTGTTAGCACTGGGAGATTGAAGAGGAGGGTTATCAAGAACACCATCTCAGCATGGATTCGAAAGGCAATCCATCTGTCCCTGAATCCTAACCCTCCTCCATCATGTCGTCCTAGAGCTTATGATGTCAGGGGAGTATCTACGTCCCTGGCCTTCAAGAAGAACTTCTCAGTGACGCAGGTTCTACAAGCAGGGGTATGGAAGCGTCAAACGACCTTCACAGCCCACTACCTGCAAGACGTGACCCACAGGAGGCTCGATACGTTCTCTATCGGCCCTGTGGTGGCTGCACAACAGCGTGTTTAAACCTCAGGCTCCTTAATGGACAAGTAGCAGAGGGTTGAGGGCATTGTTACCCGGTTGTAGTCTGCAGGAAGATTTCCAATAATTCCAGCAAGCCACAGAACTCTCATCCAGTTCCAGCTATTCTGGAAAACAATAATAGCAGTAGAATAAACAAAAAACCAAATAACAAAGTAGGCCAAAATGGTCCCTTAAAGCAAGAAGACCGTATTCCACTGCAAAACCGTTTCAACACACTTGCCACAGACAGTGCCAGCACGGCTATAAAAATATAGGAGAAATAGAGATGGTTGATATCGAGCCCCATAAATCAAAATGCGTGAGCAAGAAAAGAGTAATTGAAGATACAACACCACCCAAACCCAAAAAAACAAATAATATCGAATTTATACCAGATGCAATTGAAATGGATATCGAAAAATTACTAGAACTCCCAAGCTCTGGATCCGAACCTAACACGGTCAATAACCACATCACTAAACAAGTGATAAACGTTGAAGTCCATAGGAATCCCAATGACCCTCAAGGAAGTGAAAGCAAGTCGAATAATAATGCACCCATTAAAGAAATAAGCCCTTCTCCAGTTCTAGGTATGACTGGAAAACTAATGCTTTCATGTAAAACAATAGCAGAAAATACAACACACAAAGTTTCATGTGGTTGTAACGATTGCTTCATGGCAGAATTCAATGACCCTAAAAATCTAAATGTACATAAGATGAATAATATAATAGATAATTTTACCAAGAACAAAAACAAAAACCAGTATGGCAAATTAGAAAGCCACAATGCTGGTTGTATGCGTGTTGACCATCTAATAAAGAAACGTGCAACAGGTACCCTCCAACTGGAAAAATTTATAGAAAAACTTAACCTTAATCCAAATGACACCCAGGAAGCTAATACAAACAAGGGTAAAACCCAGGGAGCCATACCCAAGGAACCAAATCTTGATTCAAAAACTATAACTAGCGTAGTCAAGCAGAAACCCGTCTCCAACAGAATAAGCAGAAATAATACCTTACCCAGTGGAAATTTATCTTCTTCGCCGTAACGTTCAACCCTTACATAATTCAGTGGAATATTAATGGTCTTAAAACCCGTTTACATCTAGGGGAAATCCAAAGACTATTGAAAAATTATAACCCTATTGCAATATGCTTACAACATACTAATGATACTGTTCTTTCAATAGGAAACTACAATTTAGCATCTCGCTCAATCCCTTCTCCCAATACTTTAGGGACTGCAGTATATGTTCATAATAAAGTAACTTATGATGCTTCAATATTCAACACATCAGAACTTCAATTATCTGGAGTTAGATTACATCTAAATAACAACTCCTTTAATATCTATAATATGTACAATCAACCCTCTTTCAACTATGATATACAAAATCTACCTAAAGTACTCCCAAATATGCTAGAGGATATACTATTAATAGGAGACTTCAACTCCCATAACTCCATATGGGACACCAATTGTGTTGATGTTGACATAAATGGTTCAAAGGTTGAACAGATGATGAATGATCATAACCACTGTATATTAAATGAGGCAGAGAGTAGCACTTACTATTCAAAAGCTCATGGAACCTATTCGTCAATAGATTTAACTCTGTGTTCCAATAATATTGTTGATAGGTTCGAATGGAATGTCTTAGACGACCTGTTTACCAGTGATCATTTTCCTATTTTGATAACTATATTAGGACATACACCTACTTCTTCGATTCAACGATATAATACAGATAAAGCTGACTGGGATAAGTTCAAGTTTTACACTAAGCAAGTGCCTCCCTTTGATTACTCCCAAGATCATGATAAAACAAATGATGCCGTTGTGAATTTTATCACACAAGCGGCTGATAAATCGATACCTCTGACTGGCACCCGACAGTTAAAACATTCAGTCCCATGGTGGTCAGAGACATTAACCCAGCTGATAAACGAAAAGCATGCAGTTGGAAGAAAATTAGAAACCCTAAATAAAAGATTCAAACATTTGAGCACAGGTCCCCTAATGTTAGGGAATAAAATAAACAAACTGGTTGACATAGCAATAGAAATTAGTGTGTTGAAACCATATTTTAATAGTGTTTCTGCCAAATTCAGAAAGGAAGTAATTAAAGGTAAGATTATTTCATGGCAAAAATACGTGTCAAGCATATCGGATAATACTTCTGTGCAGAAGGTGTGGCAGAAGTTTAGGAAGATTAATGGCTCTTACAGCAAACCAGCGAGACACGCATTAATGCATAACGGCTCATTAATACATGATACTCGGACAATCTTTAATATTATCGGCCATAATATTGAAAATATAAGCAGCATTGATAATTTAGATGCCCACTTTCGAGCCATTAAAAGAAGAGAAGAAGCAACACCATTGAACTTTGATACTATGGAGGATATCTACAGTATTACAATAAAAGATTCACTGAAGAGGAGTTGGAATTTGCCTTATGTAATTGTAGGTCAACAGCCCCGGGTAAAGATAAGATAAATTTCGATATGATTAGAAATCTAGCCCCTTTAGCTAAAGCATATCTATTGGATTTTTACAATCATCTTTGGATCAAACACCTATTTCCAAAGGCATGGAAACATGCAATAGTAATACCAATAGTAAAGGCAGGGAAAGATCCAAGTAATCCAAACAATTACAGACCAATTTCATTAACCAGTTGCATATGTAAATTACTGGAAAAAATGGTAAATTATAGACTAAATTGGTGTTTACGTCGCAATAATATTCTATCAACTTCTCAGTTTGGCTCACAATCAGAACGATCTTCTTTGGATTCACTTTCACACTTGGAAAATTATATACGTAGAGGCTTTGAACGAAAACAAATCACAATAGCCATATTTTCAATATTTAACTTAGCCGGTGATTATAATAGCTGCAACTCTGTTGCTCGACAGAAAAACTCTAAGGAAAAAATTCGCCAGCGATCGCTACACAGGTAGGGGGGGTACTTCAACAGCGCCATCTGTCGTCCAGATACCCAGTACTCATTGTAAACAAAGAACTCATTTTTCTCTCTGTCGTGCAACCGGCAAGACCTACTAATTCGCTGTGGCTAACTGGATTTGTTTTCACAACTATTTGGTGAAGTACACTATTCTAGTTTTGAGCTTTCGCTGTGCAGGCTTTCTCTTCAAAAATCCTTGCATTCTGTTTTTGATTACGGATTATTTGTTGATGACTTTGGATAGTTTTTGAATTCCCCTTTGACCAATTCAAAATGGCTGACCCTTCACAAGTCCCAAAATTTAGGAAGTGTAATGCTAGGGACTGTTCAAGGCGTCTTCCGAAGGCCTCTATCGACCCTCACACTGTTTGTTCCAATTGTCGGGATAAAACCTGTCAATTGGAAGATCGATGTGAGGAGTGTGTTGGGCTTTCGGAATTCGATTTTATTGAATTCCAAAAGTATACACGTAGGCTAGAGAGAGATAGAGTTAGGAGAAGTTCCTCTCGTTCTATTGACATTTCCTCTCCTCATGCCCCACAACCTATTCCTTCCCCTGTAGTGGTTGCTCCTAATCCCCCTTCTGGCACTCAGGAACCTTCGATGGCTGATATGATGCGTGCCATCCAAGCTCTGGGTGAGAGAGTTGAGTCCCTGGCTAGTGACCGTAACCAGCTTATGGCGGATGTTAAGGAGCTGAAGTGTAAAAGTGCAGTGGGAAGTGTTAAAGTGAGTGATAGTGTTGTGGGTAGTGTTGCGCTTGAGGGTTCGTCTGTTCGTGCCTGTCGTCCTCCTAGTCCGGGACCTCTTGCAAGCTCCCAAGTCCAGGGGAGAAGCAATGTCGTACGACCAATGGGTTCGAGAGGCTTTAATCAGCGAACAGACGTTCCCTCCGTGGTATCGGGCGTATCTTCCCAAGATCGCCCCTGCCGCACAAAGACGAGAGAGCCCATTTATTCCTCGTCTTCGGAAGGTGTTTCTCGCAAGAAACAATGGACCAAGGTCTCACGACCATTAAAGCGCAAGTCGGTCCCTTCCGCGCAAGTCCAACGGCCCAGCTGTAGCCACTGGGTCAGTTCGGACTCGCTGCAGTCTTCCGATGACTGCTCACCTCCTAAGAGAGGCAAAGAGGTACCGCCTCAGACAGTTACACCGTCTGTCGCCGCACCTGCTCCTGCAGACCCTAAGTGGTCTTTGCTGCAAGACATGCAGTCCCAATTAACGTCTCTGATGCAGGACTTGCGTGCGGAGAAGGTTGCTGCTGCACCAGCTAGTACAGCCTCTTGCCTACAACCACCCACACGCTCGGTTGTGCGTCCTGTGGACGCTGAGGCGACCTTCTTGCGCACTCCAGTTGAGAGAGTTCCGCCACCCATGCGTTCCAGTGTGCCCTGCCAGTCGCATGTTGACGTTCAGCGACGCACGGAGCCTTCCGTTGACGTTCGTGAGGTACAACAACCGTCAGAGTTGTTTTGTTTTGACGCGGTGCGTCAACCTCCGCAACCCAGTGTGGTTGCCACTGCTCACCCACATCAGGCTAGACAGTCTGGAGTAGACGCTGTGCGTCCCCGCGCTGCTATGGTTGTTGCCAGCTCACAGACTGGGCAACAGTTCCATGACGTTGCGTCCGGCTCAGTCACGCATGCACCCGTGCGACCGGACTCAGCTAACCAGCCGTTACCTACTCCATTGCCGCTTCCTCCTCAATACTCGGATGAGGGACTTTCTGATGATGATGGTGCTGCACATGTAGATGAACCACATTCAGATCTTGACGAGCCTAAGTCTACGCAACCCTCTTTGGACTTTAGGAAGGTTTTAGCACTGTTCAAAGAGATGTTTCCGGACCAGTTTGTGTCTGTGGCTCCGCGCTCTCCTCCGTCAGAGTTTGTTTTAGGTATGCCGTCATCCACGCCTGCCTTTACTAGACTCGTCCTCGCACGCTCGTCCAAGAGAGCTTTACGAGTGATAGGAGAATGGATGCAGTCCAAAAAGAGTCTAGGGAAGACAGCCTTTACGTTTCCCCCTGCTAGACTCTCTTCTAGATCGAGCGTCTGGTATGCCACGGGAGAAGTTCTCGGCTTGGGAGTTCCTGCCTTTGCCCAGGGCGACTTCTCAAGTCTTGTAGACTCTCCCCGCCGGCTAGCCATGAGACGCTCAAAGATATGTTGGTCATCTTCGGACCTGGACCACCTTTTGAAAGGTATATTTAGAGCCTTCGAGGTCTTCAACTTTTTAGACTGGTGTCTGGGAGCTCTAAGCAGAAAGATCTCTCCGACAGAGAAGGAGACTTCCTTGCTCATCATGTCCTGCATGGACAAGGCCGTACGTGACGGATCTAATGAGCTTGCTGCATCTTTCGTGTCCGGAGTCCTCAAGAAGCGTGAGAACCTTTGCTCTTTCCTGTCAGCTGGAGTTACACCTTGCCAAAGATCCGAACTTCTGTTTGCTCCTCTTTCCAAGTGCCTCTTTCCAGAGGACCTGATTAAGGAGATTGCTGCTTCTTTGATACAGAAGGATACTCACGATCTGGTTGCGTCCTCTGCTCGCAAAGCCACCCCTTTGCCTACCTTGTCAGCTAGACCAAGGATGGACACTCCAGCGTCCCGATTTATTCCGCCCTTTCGTGGCAGAGCCTCCAGCAGAGGAGGTGCTCGTGCCGAAGGGAGACGTGGAAAGAAGAAAGGAACCAAGCCTTTAAGGGCAGAGTCTGACTGCCAGCTTCTTCAGACAGCAGTGGGAGCCAGACTCAAGAACTTCTGGGAGACCTGGGAGAAGAGAGGCGCAGATGCACATTCTGTGAAGTTGCTCAGAGAGGGGTACAAGATCCCGTTTGTACGAAAACCCCCTCTAGCAACGACTCCCATCGATCTCTCTCCCAGGTACAGAGAGGAAGACAAGAGACGAGCATTGAAACAGGAAGTGTCTCTCTTACTAGAAAAGGGAGCGGTAGTCAAAGTCCTGGACCATCAAACCCCGGGCTTCTACAACCGTCTCTTCTTAGTTTCAAAGAAGACAGGAGGGTGGAGGCCGGTGCTAGACGTCAGTGCGCTGAATGTCTTTGTCACAAAACAGACGTTCTCCATGGAGACCACAAAGTCCGTTCTAGCAGCGGTCAGAAGGGAAGACTGGATGGTCTCTTTAGACCTAAGGGACGCATACTTCCACGTCCCTATCCACCCAGACTCCCAACCTTTTCTGAGATTTGTTTACGAAAAGGTTGTCTACCAGTTTCAAGCCCTGTGCTTTGGCCTAAGCACAGCTCCTCTTGTGTTTACGAGGCTGATGAGGAATGTAGCCAAATTCCTTCATTTAGCAGACATCCGAGCCTCCCTCTATTTGGACGACTGGCTTCTCAGAGCTTCTTCCAGTCGTCGCTGTCTGAAGGATCTAAAGTGGACTCTAGATCTGACCAAGGAATTGGGTCTCCTTGTCAATTTGGAAAAGTCTCAAGTGGTCCCATCCCAAACTATTGTGTATTTAGGGATGGAGATTCACAGTCTAGCTTTTCGGGCTTTTCCGTCGGCCCCCAGAACAAGCCAAGCCCAGTTATGCATCCAGAACATGCTGAAGAAGGAACGATGTTCAGTCAGGCAGTGGATGAGTCTGATAGGGACCCTATCATCCCTGGAACAGTTCGTGTCGTTAGGAAGACTACACCTCCGTCCTCTTCAATATCACCTAGCTTTTTACTGGAAAAAGGACAAGACGCTAGAAGCGGTCTCGATCCCCATTTCCGAGAAGATGAAGTCTTGCCTGACATGGTGGAAGGACAGTATCAGCCTCAGAGAGGGTCTGCCCCTGGCTGTTCAGACTCCCAACCACGTTCTCTTCTCGGACGCATCGGACATAGGCTGGGGCGCGACATCAGACGGTCGGGAATGCTCGGGAATTTGGAACTCGAGTCAAAGGACAATGCATATCAACTGCAAGGAGCTACTGGCAGTTCATCTGGTCTTGAAAAGCTTCAAGTCTCTCCTTCAAGGCATAGTGGTGGAGGTGAACTCGGACAACACCACTGCTTTGGCGTACATCTCCAAGCAAGGAGGGACCCACTCTATGACGTTGTACGAGATCGCAAGGGACCTCCTCACCTGGTCAAAAGGTCAAAACATTTCGCTAGTAACGAGGTTCATCCAAGGCAACTTGAATGTCATGGCAGATTGTCTCAGTCGGAAGGGACAAATCATTCCAACAGAATGGACCCTCCACAAGGATGTGTGCAAGAGACTTTGGGCCACATGGGGCCAGCCAACCATAGATCTCTTCGCAACCTCGATGACCAAGAGGCTCCCAATATATTGCTCACCAATCCCGGACCCAGCAGCAGTTCATATAGATGCCTTTCTCCTAGATTGGTCACATCTAGACCTATATGCATTCCCTCCGTTCAAGATTGTCAACAAGGTACTGCAGAAGTTCGCCTCTCACGAAGGGACAAGGTTGACGTTAGTTGCTCCCCTCTGGCCCGCGAGAGAATGGTTCACCGAGGTACTTCGATGGCTAGTGGACGTTCCCAGAACTCTTCCTCTAAGGGTGGACCTTCTACGTCAGCCACACGTAAAGAAGGTACACCAAGGCCTCCACGCTCTTAATCTGACTGCCTTCAGACTATCGAAAGACTCTCGAGAGCTAGAGGCTTTTCGAAGGAGGCAGCCAGGGCGATTGCTAGAGCAAGGAGGACATCCACCCTTAGAGTCTACCAATCGAAGTGGGAAGTCTTCCGAAACTGGTGCAAGTCAGTATCTGTATCCTCGACCAGTATCTCTGTAACTCAAATAGCTGACTTCCTTTTATACCTGAGGAAAGAACGATCTCTTTCAGCTCCCACTATCAAGGGTTACAGAAGCATGTTGGCATCAGTCTTCCGTCACAGAGGCTTAGATCTTTCCAACAATAAAGATCTACAGGACCTCCTTAAGTCTTTTGAGACCACGAAGGAGCGTCGTTTGGCTACACCTGGTTGGAATTTAGACGTGGTACTAAGATTCCTCATGTCAGAAAGGTTCGAGCCGCTACAATCAGCCTCCCTTAAAGATTTCACCTTAAAGACTCTTTTCCTGGTTTGCTTAGCCACAGCTAAAAGAGTCAGTGAGATTCACGCCTTCAGCAGGAACATCGGATTTTCATCTGAAACGGCTACATGTTCTCTACAACTTGGTTTTCTAGCCAAAAACGAGCTACCTTCTCGTCCTTGGCCGAAATCGTTCGATATTCCAAGCCTATCGAATATGGTTGGAAATGAACTAGAAAGAGTCTTATGCCCTGTGAGAGCTCTTAAGTTCTATTTAAGACGAACTAAACCTTTACGAGGCCAGTCAGAAGCTTTTTGGTGTTCAGTTAAGAAACCATCTTTGCCTATGTCAAAGAATGCTTTATCCTATTTTATCAGACTGTTAATACGAGAAGCTCATTCACATCTGAGTGAGGAAGACCAAGCTTTGCTGAAGGTAAGGACACATGAAGTTAGAGCTGTCGCAACTTCCGTGGCCTTTAAACAAAATAGATATCTGCGAAGTATAATGGACGCAACCTATTGGAGAAGCAAGTCAGTGTTCGCGTCTTTTTATCTTAAGGATGTCCAGTCTCTTTACGAGGACTGCTACACTCTGGGACCATTCGTAGCAGCGAGTGCAGTAGTGGGTGAGGGCTCAACCACTACAATTCCCTAATTCCATAACCTTTTTAATCTTTCTCTTGAAATGTTTTTATTGTTGTTTTTGGGTTGTCCGGAAGGCTAAGAAGCCTTTTGCATCCTGGTTGATTTGGCGGGTGGTCAAATTCTTTTCTTGAGAAGCGCCTAGATTAGAGGTTTTGATGAGGTCCTGTTGTATGGGTTGCAACCCTTCATACTTCAGATCCTATGGGTCGCTCAGCATCCTAAGAGGATCGCCAGGCTCCGTAAGGAAGACGTACTTAAAAAGGCAGAGTAATTGTTCAAGTCGACTTCCTTACCAGGTACCTATTTATTTTGTTTTTGTTATTTTGATAACTTCTAAAATGAAATAAAAATTCTTAGCTCATAATGATGTAAACATATTTTGCTGGTCTCTACCCACCCCCCTGGGTGTGAATCAGCTATTATAATCACCGGCTAAGTTAAATATTGAAAAATGTTATTTTGATAATAAAATAAATTTTTGAATATACTTACCCGGTGATTATAAATTAAAGGACCCTCCCTTCCTCCCCAATAGAGACGCAGTGGATCGAGGAGAAAATTGAGTTCTTTGTTTACAATGAGTACTGGGTATCTGGACGACAGATGGCGCTGTTGAAGTACACCCCCTACCTATGTAGCGATCGCTGGCGAATTTTTTCCTTAGAGTTTTTCTGTCGAGCAACAGAGTTGCAGCTATTATAATCACCGGGTAAGTATATTCAAAAATTTATTTTATTATCAAAATAACATTTTTTTGATATTCAAAAGGCATATGATACAACGTGGAGACACTCGATACTAAAATCCTTACATCAGAATGGTTTTCGAGGACACCTTCTTATTTTTATTAGAAATTTTATTGGTGGAAGAACGTTTCAAACTCGTATTGATAACATTTACTCCGAATCTTTTAATCTTGACAGTGGTGTACCGCAAGGCAGTGTTTTAAGCGGGACTCTTTTTGCATTGGCAATCAACGACATTGTTAATCAAATGCCAAAAGGAGTGCAAAGTAGTCTATGTGTAGATAACTTTGCAATTTACTATTCCTCCAATAGCCTGCGTCATTTACAAAGGATTCTAAATAGTCCCACTAGAAAAATACTAGCGTGGACCGCATCTGTTGGTTTTAGACTTTCGGCAGAAAAAACTCAAGCCATAATGTTTTATAAAAATAGTAGATGGATGCAGAACCAAGATATCAATCTAACATTGGGCAACGTACAAATCCAATTTCAAGATAAGGTAAAGTTTTTGGGACTAATTTTTGACACCCATTTGAATTGGAAAGCACATGTATCATATATCAAATCCAAATGTAACAGTGCTCTTAATTTAATGGGGAAATTATCTCACACAACCTGGGGTGCAAAGAGATCAACTTTACTAATGATGTATAAAGCATTAGTATTATCGAGAATTGATTACGGTAGCCCAATTTATGGTTCAGGATCAGAAGCAACTTTGAAATCTTTAGATCCAATACACACTCGAGGCCTGAGAATTTGTAGCGGAGCATTTAGATCATCCCCAAATCTCTCAGTTTTATGTGAAATTGGAGAACCCCCATTGTCTTTGCATCGGGATTTTGTAACAATGCGGAGTGCATTGAAAATTTTATTCACTAATTCTCCAACAAAAAAGCTTTTTAATGAGAGGGACATATTTATAAACAACCATGAACCACCATTCCTAATTAGGGCAAACAGACTGTTACAATCAACAAACGTTAAAGTGAATCTTATCCAACCATCTTTATTTCCCCCACCTTGGATTATGACAAGGACAAGAATCTGTTCTCATCTGTTTTATTTATCAAAAAAATTCACTTATACTCCGAGTCACCCCAAGCAAATTACCATAGAACATATTCAGAGAAAAGGTCCTCACTATGCAATATATACTGATGGTTCTAAATCCCCAATGGGTACTGGATGCCATTTTACAAGCAATCAATATGATTAAAACCATTGAAGACAGGAAGAATTTTAAATTTGTCATCTATTCAGATTCTCAAAGTGCCATAGTGGCCCTTAAAACTATACTCATAGGAACCACTTGCTCCTAAGAATTAAAGACCTTATAAGTAAATTATCTTCTCAGTGTGTAAGTGTCGAGTTATGCTGGATACCGGCTCATGTTGGAGTTGTTGGTAATGAAAAGGCGGATGCTGCTGCTAAGGAAGCCATTAAATTACCACAACAAAACATTGACCTCCCAGTTGGAGATTTGATTACACTATTAAGGCATTTCATATTGGAAAAATGGCAGAATATTTGGAATAATGTGCCAGAAAATAATAAATTAAGGCAAATTAAACCGAAGGTTGCTCCTTGGGATTCCTCGACACAAAAGAACAAAAGAACAGAAGTAATTTTAACCAGATTACGAATTGGGCACTCGAGATTAACCCATGAATTTTTAATGAGTACACCTCACGGCACTGTTCTAATGTGCAGTGAGTGTGATACTTTTTTATCTATTAAGCATATATTTTTGGTTTGTAAAGTTTTTCAGCGTGAGAGAGAGATATGTTTTGGGTCAGAAAACTTTTTCTGAGATTTTAACTGAATCAAGTAATTTATCTGTTTCTAGAATTTTAACCTTTTTAAGGAATTCACGTATTATTGATAGAATCTAAATTTTTACCTAAGATTTTTTACTAATTCATTTTAAATTACATAGATTTAATATATAGTTAATTATTTTTATCACTCAGATTTCATATATATATATCTATTCATCCATCTATTCACCCATATTTAGAATATTTAAAGATTATAAGTATATACTGTATATACATATATATAATTCTTTTTTTTCATTCATTTTTTTTTCCTTATCAATTGAATTTTTGATAATCTTATAATTCTTTATATCCCGATTTTTTTTCGGGCCAGCCCTGTGAGAGTCAAGCTTGACTCATTGGGCTGGTAAAACTCCTTCTTTTAATAATAATAATAGTCTGCATGAAAGAAAAGGTATGTCTGGCCCTTATTCTTTTCTTCATCCTCCCCTCTCTTGGGGAAAGCAGCATCCTGGGTTCTCTGCACAGCTGACCTCAAACCACTGCAGGTAAACCATATTCCTTTGTGTTCCTAGTATTAAGTTAATACTGTCGCGTCCCCATACCCTGACGAGGTGCTATTTGGAGAGTCCTAGCCTAAAGTTTCCATCTAAAGAACTTCAGGTCAACTTTGTAGGACGAGTCACACTTTTTCCTTCACACACAGCTTACGTAGGCCGCAGCCCTTGCATAGCAAGGTGCGAGCGTGGTGCCGGGACTCTTTATTGTTGAGTGCTGACACACTCAGATAATGAGTCCCCGGGTAAAGCCAAAAGCCAGTATGGCTGGGACTTATTCCACCCTTCCTAACGGTTAAGTCACCCACTTTAAATAGCGTGGTTTGTATTCCAGTTACGGAACAAATGACAAATTTGGAGATAATTTGTAGTTTTCCTAACTATACAAACCTTAGCTATTTAATCAAACTTGCCCGCCAGCCCTGTCCTCCATGAAGTCCTACCTCTAAGCAAATTGAGCTTACCACACAGGTGTGTGAGAGGGGGAGGGTAGCTAACTACCCTCCCTACCCCTTGCTAACTAGCGGTGGGGTAGTAAACCCTCGTTAAAATTTTAATGGGTCGTCCTTTCAGCTACGCCGAAAGTAATTACCCACTTTAAATAGCTAAGGTTTGTATAGTTAGGAAAAATACAAATTATCTCCGAATTTGTCATTTTTCGCTTCGCTCAAAATCCGTTTATTATTAATAGATAAGTTACAACTCCAGCTGGAAAAGCAAGATGCTTTAAGCCCAAGGGCTCCAACAGAGAAAAATAGTCCAGTGAGGAAAAGAAATAAGGAATTAGATAAATGATATGAAAAGTAATGAACAATTAGAATAAAAAATTTTTTTAAACAGTAGCAACATTAAAACAGATATTTTATATAAAACTATTAAAAAACATGTCAGCCTATTCAACATAACATTTGCTTTAAGTTTGAACTTTTAACTATCCGATTAGGAAGATCATTCCACAACTTGGTCACAGCTGGAATAAAACTTTTAGAATACTGTGTAGTATAGAGCCTCATGATGGAGAATGCCTGACTATTAGAATTAACTGAATGCTTAGTATTACGAACAGGGTGTAACTGTCAGGGAAGATACGAATGTAAAGGATGGTCAGAATTATGCAAAATCTTATGCAACATACACAGCGAACTAATTAAACGACGATGCCAAGATTAATATCTAGATCAGGAATAAGAAATTTAATAGACCGTAAGTTCCAGTTCAACAAATTAAGATGAGAATCAGCAGCTGAAGACCTAACTGTAGAACAATACTTGAAACAAGGCAGAATGAAAGAATTAAAACACTTTTTTTCTATAATTGGAATACAAATCAACGCTATTTATAGGGGTAATACTTTCGGCGAAGCTGAAAGGACGAGCCATTGAAATTTAACGAGGGTTAACTACCCATCCTGCTAGTTAGCCATTCAAGAGATCCACCAGTTCCTGGCGGTTTACTCAGTTGTGGTGATGAACGACAACACCACGGTAGTAGCTTATATCAAAGAGCATGGAGGTACAGTACTTATTTTAAATATAAAACTTACCCGCTGGTTGTATAAGAATGGCTATACAGTAGTCTCTTGGACGCTCCGCAGAAATTCAAAATCTTGCGGCAATCGCAGATATGCCAGGTGTACACTAGTGCCCTGGCAATAGATAGGCCAAACTATTCCAAACGCTTTAGAACTTCCCTGCGCTCTTGCGAGCAAGAAGTGTTGGAATTCACTCGTGATTAACCTGGATTTTAGAAGTATTTTGGTGATGTATACCTAATTTTCGGGTTCTGGCATTCGCTTATTTGTTTATTTGAACTGTGATCACGTGTTTATAACTTCAAAGGTAGGATTAGAAGGTTTTTCAACCTATTTCAAACATCACGAAAGCATAAGGGCGGGATGTAAACATCTCATCCATTGATGACGTCACAGCCTTATGATGTAGGCTAAAAGTATGACTTGCTTTTTTACAAAGTATGATAAGTGAATACTTTCTTTTGAAGTATTAAGTTTTAAATTAAATTGAAGGCTTTTGTTATTTTAAGAAAATTTTTTCCTTCTAATACGTTTTCTTTAGGTAATCTTCAATCTGTTTTCAAGGATTAACTAGCGTTCAGTTTATTTTTGTTACGCAGTTGTCAGTATCGTTACGATATTATGATATCTCTTTGTAGCAATTTTTATGAATAGTATATTCTTCTTACAACTCAAGTTTTTAAGTTTTTTAAGTTATACTATAGAAAAGGAACATTTTATTTTGCAATTAATTGGTCCTTTCGGTATTTTTCTTTAGTCAGAGATTAAAGGAAGTTACAGTTCAGTTAATGTTTATACGACGCAGTATGCTTTACAATCGATGTAGCGTACGATTCTGTGTATTGTTGTTTACTTGGTGGTTTTTGGAATACTAAAATTGTTCGTATATTAATTGTAGATGTTCCAATGGGTACGGGTGATAATCGCCTTTTTTTGGGCTCAGGCCATGTCGTCGTGATGGAAGTTCCTTCATTAGTAGCTTCCTAGGTATATTTGACTACAGTGATATATCCCAGAGAATTTACCAAAGGTATCCAGAATTCTAACTCCTGGAGCGAATATCCCTTAAAATTTTTAAAAGGGATATCGCGTAATATCAGAGGACATATTCTTGACACATCTCATGGCTATCTACACCCCCAATAGCGCTTTCGCTTTGAGGGGAAAAGGTTGGCAAGAATAAGGAGAGTCGTTAAAGAGACAACGCTCTCGACACTCCTACTGTACTGTAAATAGTGCGCCGAATTGTCACCAAGCCATTCTTTCTCTCGTAGCTTCGTTGACCGGTGTTATCCCGTGTTATCTCTAGCTATTTTGGAGTTATTTGTCGCTATGATGTCTTCACCAGCCGCATCAGCTTTTGGAAAGTTAAGTAATATCTTTGAATTGTGTAACTGTAAGCTCTTGCCAGTTTTGCTTTTCGATTGAGATCGTAATTAACGTAACAAGAGCTGTTGCCAGCCAGATGGCGTCATGGACGCGACCTTTCTTTCTGTACATTTAGTTAGCCAGAACGATCCTTCCCGGCATTATTTGTTTTAATAACTTTAGCTATTTAGAATTTTAGCTAGGGATTCTTATATTATATCATTATTGTCGTGGATTTGGCTATTTATATCGAGCCTCACGAGTGCTAGGCTTCCTAGCCTAGGCACCTACACACTTCATGCATGATATAACCTTCCTGGTAAAGTTTTATTGAAGCTCAGGCAATATTTTACACATTTATGATATTACTGCCTTATGTTTTCCTCTTCCAAGATAGTATACAGAGAGTTTCGGTGAACAATTCTCAATGCTCCTAGACTACTAGCCTAGGGGCTTTAGTATACTTTCTTATACGTCCCCATTGCTCTTGAATTGTCTTTTAAGGGGAGACTGACACCTCCTATACCTTTTAAGTCGTTACTATTCTCCTAGGAGATTTAAGAGCAATCCCCCTTCCCTCTGATTAGCCTAGGCTATTCTCAGTTTACTTTGCTGCGAACCGAGTTCTGGCAAAGTTTTACTGAGACGTTTCGTTTTCTTTCTCCTAACCACTGAGTCGGTTTTGAGTTTAGAACAGGACATCAGAGTAATAAGTCTGTGTTAGGCATCTTACTGTCTTGGTGAAATGATTTCCCATGTCAGGTTAAGCTGCTTTTACAGGAGGCTAGACCTCCCTAGTCCATACATGGAGGGTTTTGTATGACAATCCCTCCTTCCTTGCCCTAGCAGACAGTCCTGTGGTGGTAGATCTTAGACTGAAGAAATGACTTCTCCACTGCCTAAGGTCTCTGGTACGAGATTCTGTTCTCTTGTGAGATTGTGTCCTGTGTGCCGCTCTCTCACTTAACTAACCCAACCTGGGAACTTATTTCTCCTACCCGAGGTTACTCCATGAGACCAAAATCCCTTAAGTTGGGGGTTGCCTTCGGGCATTACCTTACTTGTAGGACATCTACCCCTTCCCCTCTGTCTCTTTCATGTTCGATGAGCCAACACCCTCCTGGCCGTCGTTCTACATTTGACCCCAAGGGTTATTTGTAGAACTGGCGTGAGGTTCCCTGTCTGCCGCCGGCCAAGCCGGCTGCCGGAAGGTACCCTTGTACAGTAGGGTCCCGAATTATGCGAGAATTTGGTCGATGAAAGGCCTCGTGTAATTGGAAATTCGTATATTTCGAAACACATCATGGCGGCAAACAGCAACCTACCCGTCAATTTTTTTTTCACTCCATTTCTAGCTTTCTAGCTATATATATACTGTATATACACTGTGTGTGTATGTATGTGTGTATGTATGTATGTATATATTATATATATAAAACATATATATATATATATATATATATATATATATATATATATATATATATATATATATATATATATATATATATATATATATATATATATATATATATATATATATATATATATATATATATATATACTGTAGCTTTTATCTTAACAATACTGTACAAAATTACCAGAAATCCTTCTTATAGATTTTTTTTTATAAAATACTGTACAAAATTTCTTTTATGGATAAATAAAACAATAAAAAGTTGTTAAAGTTTTGATAATTTTCTATGACTGTAGTATTTACTACTGTACTATGCATAGCTTACTGTTTTCAGTATTTTCCGAATGACGTAGAATTATTTCCTATAGATACAAAAAACAAAAAAGGGTTTTCAAGGTTTGATACAGTACGTATCTAGCAATAGTTAAAAATTACAGTATAGTACTGTATATCCATGATGACACTCCCACACGTAAACACGGCCACTAGGCGCAAGTGTGCAATAGGCTGCTGTACGATAATCACGCTTTTTTTGCCCTGAGCGGTCATTTCACTAATGATAATTTTTCAAAGTTAATATAATTTCTTTATGCTTATAATTCGTAATTATAGTTAAAAGTAGGGATATTAATTAAATGGTTGAGTAAAAAAACAATTAATACTACTATTATTTAATTTCAAATGGCTACATAATACTGAATATTCTAATGGGTTCTTTTTATCTTCAATCGTAAATCTTACGCCTGGATAAGCAACAAAAGGAAAGGGATAGGTCTCTCTCTCTCTCTCCCTCTCTCCCTCTCTCTCTCTCATATCGTTTCCTGTAGTTTTCAAATATGTTCGTCATACATTTGTACATTATTTATCCACTTTATCTCTCTCTCTCTCTCTCTCTCTCTCTCTCTCTCTCTCTCTCTCTCTCTCTCTCTCTCTCTCTCGGCGTTTCCTTTCCCTTTTAGTACAGCGGCATAGCAGACCAATTGTTCAAATTGGTCTAAAAGCACCAAAATTGGCACACATGTAGATTAATATATTCTAAACATTTTTGGATATGGAGGCATTCAAGATTAGCCCTTAGGAAGATATGGCGGCCATTGTTCAAAATGGCCGCCATTTAACATTAGCGTCATTACATAGACTTCATTATGTGTCGTTAGTTTGGTGCTAGATGGGCCAAAATTCCCTTTTTTTACATCAGAATAAACATCAATAAATGTTTAACAGATATTTAGATGAATCTTCTCAAAAATGGCCCCCAAACTGGCCGCCATTTTGTGGAAAAAGTGGACATTTGATGAAGATTTCAATACTCAATGACATAATACCTCTAATAACCAGTACCTGATTTCAGGAACACACTTTAATTGCTCAAGTTGCTTTTTTATTTCAAATTGCTGGCAAAATTGCTAGTCAAAATAATACACAGAGTACGGGAAGTTTACAGTATGGTCAGATTGTAGTTATATAGTCGGACCAAAAGCCCAGTCTCTAGGCACAGTACTTGTGTAATCCTGCAGTACATACATGTAATACAATAACGTAGATTTTGCCACACTATGTTAATTATGATTCCGAACTTTTCAAATCTGGTCACCAGAATTATGAATGTCTACAGATCATAATGTTGGTTAGCAAGTTTTCTGTCCCAATCTACTGGCATTCACCTTCACAGAAACATAGACCAGTGCATTGCAGTGAAGCGTTCTTGCACTTGCAGCGGTTTTTGCAGCCTTTCTTGCATCCGCAAGACACCAGCTCATAGCAGGCCTTGGATGCCTCAGGGAGTGTGGTCCAGAGTGGTGTGTAGAGCCCATCATCACTCCGATGCCAGCCCCAGTCTGTTGGTGGAGGGAGCACGGGCGTTGGTACCAATGCCTGGCCCCAGACATGACCACCCTGAAGGGCAGATCTCTTCACATGCTGCTCCAGAGCAGCGTAGGTTGGCGGGATGTTCTGAACAGAGTTCGTCTTTGCAAAGAGCTGCTTTCTCGCCTTGTTGACGTCCTTGCATTTGCTTGTGCGGTCATACAGGAGTATGACAAACCTCTCGATGACATGCATTGTATCCTCTTGGATGCTTGTGGGTGCATTTGCCAGACTCAGCAGGGCATCAGTGAGTTCTGGCAGCGTGTTCCATGTTGCCCAGGCAGATTTCTTCCCATGTCCGACGAAGGCTGACACAGTATCACACCCTGTGATGGCATGAAACATTGGAAGAGCACATGCCTTCTCTGGACCAAGGGAGGAAGCTATTTCATGGGCTGCAATGTAGCGGTAGTTCTTGCCTGTCCCAAAGGCTACCCAGAGTTCGTCTCCAGCTGGTAGTTTCTGGACTACCATCACTGCTAGGACCACGACGTCACTGTCTACTGTTCGAACCTGTATCTGGTGGTGACCATGTTGTGCAGCATGTGCTACATGTAGCATCATGCGGGTGTCTGCCTCTTCTTGGTTGCATGGTGCGAGAGAGTTGACATCCTCTTGCTGTGGAACACAGATCACCTGCTCCCCATCAGTGACGACCAGTTCCTTGCCTTCTTCTTGAAAGGACTCTGCAAGCATGGTGGAGAGGTAGCTGAAGAGCTCCACTTTGTTGCTATCAACTCGCAGGAAACTTTGCCAATTTCCTGGTATGACTGCTGAGTCGACAACACGCCGACGTACTCCCTTTCCACGCTGTTCTCTGGTTGATGCCTTCAGGGAATCTGCTCTGTAGCTGTCCCACACAAGGTCAAGACGTGATACATGTTGGAAACGTTGTACAACGTATGGGATGAACACTTGCTGTGCATATTCCTCGAACGTGTTGGCAGTACCCGGCTTCAACATCTGTACGATTACTGCTCCATCGAGGACAACAGCAGTGACAGTAGGAGCTTCAAACTGAGGCTCAGCATGGCCTTCAAGGCACACCAGCAAGTCACTCTTGCTCCCTAGGTACAGTCTCCCTCCGTCAGATAAAGCTGGAGGGCATTGCTGATTTTCATGCCTGAAGAACTCTTCTAGATTCCCATCACGGGTCTGGCAGCCGATATATAATCGTGCGAAGAGCGCAACATCATTCTTCAGAGATTTGACCTGTTCTTTTCCTTTGGGTATATTGGGTCCTCTCTTGGTCGCAAACAGTGGTAGCTTGTTCCGGTGGATTGCCACCTCAATGGACTTGGTTCTGTCCACGATGCATTCCTTTGAGAATGCTTCAAACTGGTCTTGGCCAATCTGCTTGGCGTTACGGACTGTTTCTATGACTGCAGGGTCTGCGATCTCCTTTGTGTCGAGCACCAGCAAGTCCTGACTGTCCTCCTCGAAAGGGTTGCCCAGCTCTTCAATGACGGCCACGAGTGAGCGCACATCTCTGGCAAAAGTGTTCTGCACACTTGGTGTCTCTTCGTGGTGACGTGTCTCCTCTTGATCGTGTGGATGCAGATTGAAGTCGTCAAATTCCACAATCACTCTAGCAACCTCCGGTCCGGCAACCATCCAGCGCCTCAGTGCAGTTGGATTGTCTGTGAGGCCGATGGCTCCTCCATCACCCTTGACATACGCGTTGTTCTGCTCATGTCCTTGGTCAAGAGGGATTGCTGAAAAGATCCTCTTGGTCTTCTGGACTGTGAAGTGTCCCTTGCTAAACTCTGTGAAGACGTCTGGATGTTTGTTTGCCAGTTCTGCCATGTCCCGTAGATGCACTGGTATCCATCGGGCATAGTTCGTGTGGTCTAGTGCGAAGAACCACGGAGCCAGTTCTGTCAGAGCATCCACGTACATGCTAAAATTGGCTTCTCTCAGAGATCGCACATAGATCAGAGTGGACAGCTCCAGTGCCAAGACTGTTGACCAGTACTGAAACTGCGGATAACTCTGTTCTCTCTGACTGCACCAGTCTTCAAAGCTTTCAGGGTGCTCATCATCTTCTCTATTGGTGGTGCTGTACTTGTCATAGGCACGCCGTTGGAGATTATACAACGCAGCCTCTGTGACTTGGTGTGCTCTTCTGGTGCGTGTGACGTGAGCTGCTCGAAGAAATGAGTCTGCTATTCCTTCAGTTGTGATCTCTGCTTGTACCAGTGCTTGGGTCCACCCACTTCCCTGCAACCAGTCACCCAGGGTCTTCAGTGCCGTCATCTCAATATGCAACCCCCCAAACATCACCACCAGTTGGTCTTCTCCATATGTGTTTGGCCACTTCCACTAGATCTGTTTTGCTAGAGTGAATAGTGGCTGGTCGCAAGTCAGAACTGGAGTTTGGCCTGGGTTGAGATGTTTAACTGCACTCCTGACTACATCAATAGAGTGTCTGATCATTGCCACAGTGTGAGCACTCTCCTGGAACAAGGGAAGCAGGGACGTTGGTGTGATGACTGGTTGCTTTGGATCTTGGTGCCTTGCATGGTATGCAGCTCATGATGTGTTTTCACAGGCCTCAACATCATCTTTGAGAACACTTCTCGTGTTCTCCAGCCACATATACTCATCTTCTATGTGCTGCTCACAGTTGTGGCGTCTAAGAGAGGTCACAGAAGTAGCTGGGATCATTTGCCCTTTGACAGAAGAAGCAACAGGACGTACATCCGTGTAATATTCTGGTAGAGGCTCAACCGTCTTTGATCCAGTATCACGCCCAGTGAGAGCAATGCTACGATCCACTCCCTCATCTGCACACGTTGGGTGTTGAAAAAGCGAGATTCCTGTTCCATGGAATGAATTCTTGGCTGTGGTGGCACTTGGGTTGTGGTCAATGTTGTCCACAGCCGCAGTTGTGAACACATTGCTACGCAGGGTAGGCGGGCAGACCACTTCCTCTATGCGGTACAGCTGACACACGCTGTTTCCCATCTGGGCAGAAAGACGTAGGACTCTGTCATATGAGATGCTTAGGCCCAGAGAGAAGAGCTTGTCCACAAGTCCTCTCTTGCGTGTTTCAGCATACAGCATCAGCCCAACATAGGTTGGAAGAGGAGTTTCTTGAGACGTACTGTGTCTGACAGCTGGAGGCTCCTGTGTCTTGGTTGCTCCCTGCTTCCGACTTTGCTTGACACTGTTGAACTTGAGAAGCTGCGCAATGGAAAGAGCTGCTTGTGTTGAAGAGGAATGGCTTTGATTCTTGATGGTGGGGCCATCCAGCACCATATTTACCATTGCAACTAGTACGTTTGGCACAGAGTCCTCCTGACAGCCGCCCGGGAATGATCCACGGAATTGGTAAATGTCTTCAAACATATATCGACGAACTATCTGTGCAGCACGCGCAAGGTGAACTGCCTCAGTGTCACAGTCTTGCTCGCAGGCTTTGCCTAGCGCTTCACCAATGTCTTCATCAAACGCTAGTAAAACATCTCGGCCTTTGCTGTGGGATCTCAGGCCTGGTATCTGGGCTAACAGGCGCTCTTTCAGCCTTGTGCTATTAACTTTCTGGCACAAAACAACCCCGAGCTGTTCCATTCTTGTTGTGTATAGCTTTACAAGTTCTGCGAGTCTGAAGACTGGGGTGGTGCCCTCTTCTAGGTGGGTTTCCTCGATATACAGGACCAGTTCAGCCAGTACGATTCTTGACATTACACCTTCATGGTCAGTTTTCTGCTCGGCTTCTACAGTGGTCTTTGCACGATAGTAAAGAGCCAACAAACACTTGGAATGGTACTTGGCCTCCAGAGCCACCATATCACCCATGCTGAGCCTGGCTATGAGTTCATTGTCCCCAACTTGCGCTGCACACTTCCGTACGCGTGTGTCCACCTGGAAGGTTGTTACTTTATGTAGGGTCTCTGTGCCAGACTTTCCACAGAAAAAGCAGGAGGTGCCGCTGGTAGTGGCTTCTGAAGAGTGTGTTCTGGCGCGCTTGGCCTGGACATTGTCAGTACTATCAAATGCTGAGCTGCTTGCGATGCGTCTCTTCTCTGCTCTTCGTAGCATTGTGTTATTGTATTTGAGCATACATGTTTTATGCCACTTGGCCTGGTGGGCAACCATTGTCGCCTCAACACCTTGTCCTTCATCTAGTCTCTGTAACTGAACAGTTCTTGGCAGTTCTCCGAGTTCATCAAATTTGACCAAGTTTGCAGCCATTGTCGTGTATCCACTCCCAGGGTCTCGGCGTTTAGACAGTACTGGGCAGACAAGTGACTCTGTTGTCTCCTCTTGACATACAAGACACAGCTTCCAGTTTGTCTCAGGAGGTGTTGTGGGAGTACGTTGCTCAAAAGTATCGACCAGTTGGAACTTCTTTGCCATGGCTGCAGTCTGGAACAACGCGTCTCTGATGTCAGGTGGTGCTGCTGCTGCCTCACCTGCAAAGACACAAAACACCACCATGTTACCACAAGTTACTACTACAAGCACCATGACTATCAACACTATACTATTACTGCAGCCGCCGTCACTGCCACCAACGCTGCCGCTGCAAAGTAAAATTCATTTTCTTGTGAAATGGTAGCCAAATTATTTGGTAAGCACAGAAGTATGTGTAATTGTACAATACTTATCACCTCTAGCACACTTATCACCTTTAGCATCCACAAAAAGACAAATTATGGTACATATTCAATGACGCTAACGGTAAATAGCGGCCATTTTGAAAAATGGCCGCCAAATGTGCTACGGGGAGAATCTTGAATGCCTCCATATCCAAAATTGTTCAGAATGTATTAATCCACATGTGTGCCAATTTTGGTGCTTTTAGAACAATTTGAACAATTGGTTTCATATTTCTTACTATGCCGCTGGGCTATTTATAGTTTTGTGAAATTTCGTTGTCCAGTCATTCGGTAATGAGAAGTCATTTTCGCTTTCGACATCGAAAGAAAACTTTGTTTCTTCAATATACTCATCACTGGAGGATTCAGAACTAGTGCTCTCATTATCAAACAGGTTATCATTATCAAATTCCACAACAAGAATATCATTTATTTCATCTAAAGAAATAACCTTCCTCTTTAGACCTTTCATTACAAAAGGAACAACAAATAACCACTTATGCATGAACGCCCGAGCGCACTGATAGGAAACCACAGTTTTGTAACATCAAGCTACCTTCAGAAAAATAGTTGCCAGACATCATATAAGTTTCTATTCACAGTCCCCATATGCTGAGAGTGTTGCCAAGTGGTGATCCTATACTTACTATACGAGTAAAGTAACATCACGAGACTGACGGCTTGTAAAAGGCAATTAAAGTCATGAACGGAATATACAGTTGAAGGCGGTACCGAGTAGATCGTGGTGAACGGTTTATCACGTGGGTGACGCTTAACAGGTTAAAAAAACATTTTATATAGTTCGGTATTTTCTCTATCCATCCTCTCCCAGAAAACCTTCAAATGTGAATTATTGGAATGTGTGCAGATCTTGGCAGTGCGATAACTAGTTAGCGACTGAGAATAAAAAAAATAAAAAGCCCGATTGACGAATGACGATGCTGATGAAGAGGATATCGAATACCGATTTTTCCCTAATTGATTTTTTCTACGTTCTGTCTAATCCAATGTACAGTACATTCTTATGTAAAGGGCGAACCCCAACATTTCTTGATGCTGCTACACTTTAATTATAGATATTTTACCACCTATTTATAATCTTTATTTATAATAACATCTTTAGTAAAAGCTCTTCAATATCACTTTCAGGAGTAAATGCGTTTATGATCGACGATGAAACGTAAAAAAAAAAACGTTTTCCTTTTAAGAAGGCGTTTTTTTAGGGAAAAAAAAAACAACACGAAACAAAATTGCTCATATTTCATATATTTTGATTTTTTAAGGATAAATAAAACATTAATTATAACATTATTATTACATAGTACCTGGTAAGATATCTTTTGCCGCAAAAGTTAACCTATAGACAGATGTTAAAATTGGTTAGCGAGTTCGTTATGATCGGCGATGGAACGTACTAAACAAAGTAATGGGTTTGGTTGTGGTGACATGTTTGGCAGTAGCATGATATAAAATAGTCTTTATTTTGATGGTTTTTAATTTAAAGTTTAATGAATAAGGATTTTTCACCATAATCACAACGTAAGTATAAAAATTAATTAGTACAAATATGGAATATTATACATATAGGTGTTGGAAAGTTAGGCTAGGCCTAGCGACAAGTTCACACAACAGATGGGCAAACCTTAACATTTTTCATCCAAAACTAGTCTTAAAATGTTTGAACAGAAATCTTTCTCTCACATTCTCCCCCCCCCCCTTCTCAGACATCGGGGAACCATCACCCCCCCCCCAATACAATTAAGAAAACAATAGATTTCCTACGCTTCGCGGTGCTTGACTCGCGGATTTAGAATGCTCCTCGCAAATACAGGAAAATTAATTTTTAAAAACTATCGATCGCGTAATTGAGGAATCGCGTAATTAGAACACGTGTAATTCGGGACCCTACTGTATTCTTTAGAGTGTTCTTCAGTCCTCCCTTGGACTGCTTTCCATAGCCCATATGGATGGGATATGGTTGGGTGGAAGCCCGAATATAATTCCCCCTTCCACTTGAACCCTCATTCTGGATGTAGGCTGGCAAGGCTGAGCTCTTGTCTTCCTCCATCCTCTCTTTTTCTCTGCCTTTCGTTTTACTGGGCCATGTCAATTGTCTGCCGCCGCTTACTGTGGGCGTCGCTGATCGACAACCCAACGACAATAGACATACTGGGACCGGCTGCCGGCTACTGAGTTGCCGGCCGGCAGCCGGCCACCCATAACTTGGACTTTTGCCGCCGGGTCCTACTTAATGGAAGGATTCTCAGCTGCCGGCCAGCAGAGCCGCTGCCGGCTGGCAGAGTTGCTACCGGCCGGCAGAGCCGCTGCCGGCGGCCTGCCGCCCATTACTTTGAAGACAGTAGCTGCCTTCAATAGCCCGGAATAGACCGGCATATGCCGGCTTGCCCGGTAGATGCCGGCAGGCCCGGCAGGACTGGCGGCATGCTGCCGACAGTCAGTGCTGTAGCCCAAAAGTTTTTTCCAACCTACAAGGTGCTTCATGGGCAGCCTATTGTGAGACCATCACATATAAGAGAGCGATTCTCTCTACCATTAATGGTTATTAACCATTATTGTCTTTAATCCCCAATATTGAACCTAGAAGATTGTGTTAAGAAGACACTCTATATCTAAGGATATCATCTTCCCCCAAAAATTCTTGAAGAATTTAGCATTCAATATAGGTGGAGGTCATAGCAATTGGCTGGACAGGAAACACATGTAGGTGTCTTTCCTATTTCTAGCTTACCCTATCCAAGCTAATATTATTAATATTATGTGTGCTGAAATCTGAGAATTTCACCGAATACTTGTATGCTTTTCTTTCTTTACAGGAGGAGCATCTCGAGTGCGGGAACAACTTTTGCAGGGTCCGTAGTAAGAACTTCTACGGCCATGGCATGTGCAGGGCCCACGCTCGCTGCGCAGTCACCAAGGGGGCTCTCAAGTATTGGGACCCACAGGTATGTACCGTTTGTGAAAAACTGGTTAAAGAGGCTTTTGACGACCAAAAGTCTACTTAGTCAAGGGACGCAGCAAGGGAGACGCTGCGAAAATGGGTCAGGGGCTTCCAGAAGAACACCTCTGGCCCATACCTTCCTAATGAAAAGATGAGGGCTTGTCTTTTCCCTAGGGTATCTTCGGATGCGGTTATTCCCCAGGCTCAACCTGAGATTCCCCTTGTTCAGATTCCAGTAGAATCTGAAGTTTCGGATGCCTTGGAGAGCATCCAATTAGAGAACAACATGTCAGTTGTCTCGGAGGAGATTGAGAACAATCTCCTAGTGGAGGAACTGGATCAGGTGGATGATGTACCACCTGAGGCCGAAGTCGAGAAAGCCGAAACGATTTCGGTATCATCAGCCACGGTGACTGAGCCAGTGCCTTTGACTTCTTCCGCTGCACCCCAGTTAGATTCCATCACGAGTACGTTGCACTCGCTGTTGTCCATGGTGCAGGACATTCAAAAGAAATCGTCCGAGAAAGAGGCTCCTCTTCGGACGGAAATGCATCAGCTGGTTGCAACACGTTTAGCCCCGAAGAAGCTAATCGTCAAGAATCTCCCCGCCTTCTCTGTCGTCAACCCCTGGAGGTACGCAGAGCATATGCCTATGTCGGGGGGGAAGATCTTCCTCTCAGAGAAACTGGGCACTGTCCCAGTAGAGGAAATTGAGTTTTGACCCAGCAAAGGGGCCTATCCGGATTGCTATGTCCGTCTAAAGACGGAACTTGCATCCAAAGAGGAGACAGAGCCGAAGGAGACCATCGTCCTTGAACTCTCTAAGGCCCAGGCCTTATATACAACCACCTTGAAGGAGAGGGCCTTTACTAGCTCCAAGGTGCCGGCTCTCAGCAAGAAGCACCCGTCCTTCATTGCTGACCCCAAACGTGCCTTTCCCTTTATGGACAAAGGGCTTAAGGCAGTTGAGGCAGGGAAACCTTGCCCTACACTGGAAGTGTAGACCCTTTTCCCTCGCCTTTCCATCAGACGATGCAGATTGGAAGGATGTCCACAACACCTTCACAGTCGGGAAGCTGGAGGCAGATATTGCCGGACGACAGTTCGGCGAAGACCTCCCAAAGTTGTCAGACTTTCTCCTGCACAGGGAACAGGAGACAAAAGAACGTCTTGCTGCTTCCATGTCTCTACAGACTGGCCTAGAGACTATGGCAAGCATCCCGGATACCCCAGACATGTACATGGTCTTCGCCAAATCTCATTTGGCGACAGTCACCAGGGACTTGTACAACTTTATTAAAGCCCGAATTGCTTGCAGAGAGTTCGTGTTCACCTCGGCTGCGGTGAGACACGAACCAAGGAAGCTGATAGCTTCCAACATCTGGGGAAAAGACCTCTTCCCAAGCGAAGTGGTCAAAGAGGTCGTGGACAAAGCCGCAACAGAGAACAGAAATCTTCTCTCTAAATGGGGCTTGTCCTCTAAAAGAAAATCTTCAGCTGATGAGGGTCCCCAGCTGAAGAATAAGTCGAAATGACCAAGAGTGCCCTCTTGGCCGAGACAACAGCAACAGCTTCCCGTGGCCTCGGTGCCCCAGACGGTGGCACAGCCACCCACCACCCTCCAACTGGTGCCCTAAACGCTGGCGACCCAATCGCCTGTGTTCACCCCAGTTTTCGAAAGGCAGTCAACAACATTTAGGCCGAAGTCTCGAGGCTCCTTTCTAGGATCCTCTAGACGCCCCTTCAGAGGTAGGGGCAACAAAGGTGGACATGGCCAAGGAGGTAAATCCTCCAACCAGCACTCAAAGTGAGATGCTACCGGTAGATTGGAACAGATGGTCCAAGATCTACTTATTCCCTCCAACCAACCTTCTGCTGAAAGTCCTCGACAAACTGAGATCCTTTCGGGGGACAGCAGCAACAGTGGCCCACAAGTGACCCAACAGTGACTGATTCCCTCTAGTAACGGAACTACGCCTGAAGCTGATCCCGTTGCCGGACCCAGTTCTGACTCGGCAAGTCCAGAAATTGACTGTCTCAGCTTCATCAGAGAAAACCCAGAACCTTCATCTCATGATTTTCTCGCCCTAGCAGTCAAGAAACGGTTCAGGATTTCTAGGGACAGTATTAACTTCTTAGAAGAATACAAGTCAAAGTCAACAAGAAGACAATATGAGTCTTCGTGGAAGAAGTGGGTGGCCTTTGTCAAGGCGAAGAAACCTAAGGAGATTTCTACAAATTTCTGTTTGTCCTTCTTCATCCATCTTCATGAACAAGGTTTAGCAGCCAATACGATTACTACATGTAAATCTGCCCTAGCCAGACCAATGCTTTACGCCTTCCAGGTAGACTTTTCCAATGAGATCTTCAACACGATTCCTAAAGCCTGTGCTAAACTTCGGCCCGCAGCTCCTCCTAAGTCCATTTCATGGTCTTTGGATAAGGTTCTTCATTTAGCATCAACCCTGAACAATGAGGATTGCTCGCTGAAAGACTTGACTCAAAAGGTGATATTCTTATTTGCACTAGCCTCGGGAGCCAGAGTTAGCGAAATAGTGGCCCTCTCGAGGGATGATGGCCACATTCAGTTCACAGACGCCGGAGAACTGAACCTCTTTCCGGACCCGCCGTTTCTCGCCAAGAACGAGCTGCCCACTAAGAGATGGGGTCCCTGGAGAATCTGCCCTCTGAAGAAAGAAGCATCCTTCTGCCCAGTGGAATGCCTAAAGGTCTATCTTCGTAGAACTTTAGACTTTAAGGGAGGTCAGCTTTTCAGGGGAGAGACTTCCGGTTCAACGTTATCCTTGAAATAGATAAGGGCGAAAATGACCTATTTTATACGCAGAGCAGATCCAGACAGTACACCCGCAGGTCATGATCCGAGAAAAGTTGCCTCGTCTCTGAATTTCTTTCAGACGATGTCGTTTGAAAGCCTTCGTGCTTATACTGGATGGAAGTCATCCAGAGTTTTATTCAAGCACTACGCGAAGCAATTACAAGAAATTAAATTTCATGTGGTGGCGGCAGGCAGTGTAATAAAACCTGCCGCTTGATTACTGCGAAGAACAGTGCACTATTTGTGACTTTTGGTGAAGGGTGTACATGATAAACTTTCAAGTCATATCATGTTGAGTATTGTGTTTAGTGATGACACTATAGACTGTTCTATTCACACGGGTGACTTTAAGCATAATAGACTGACACAAGTGCCAGGCATACCTATATGCACAGTGTTCCTAGTAACAACAGAATACATAGTGAAATTCTTATATTTCCCATAGAGTGGCTGGTGTTTCATTTTCAGATGAAACTGATTTTATTTTCTGTTATTACTGTTTATGCTTCTATGCAGAATTGATCAGTGTAATATGTAATTGATTACATCTATGATTTTTAAATTTATTGTAATAAACAATAGAACGAATCTTTGCATCTCTTTCGCCCCAAACATTCCAGTTTAAGTTTAAAGTCAGAGCATCCTTGATTCTTTTAATATTTAAGAAAATTATGGAACTAAGATTCCTATTGTTCCAAGCAAATAGGTAAGAACTTGTTGTACTAGACTGTTCATTTTACTGTTTAAGGTTTCCTACATGTATATAAGCCTGTCTGTCTCTTTAACAACAGACCCAGGAGGTACCAGTAACCTGCACAGATCAATACCATCCAAGTACAAACTATGCTTTACGTATATGATAACACTAATATACAAACTGTTTGCTAGATTGTTTCCTTGAACTCACAATCCTCGGGTTTTTACCTTGAGTCTGCCCAGACTCTTCCCTGTAGGGGGCAGGAAGCACTGACATATTTTAAGATCAGCTGATTGATGTATAACGGTTACATCAAGTGTCTCTAGTTCTAGAAGACCAAAAGGAAAGATTTATTTCGAGATGGACGGCACTATTGAAAATCCACAAATACATTAATGCTCTGGTAAACTTCCATCACAACGACATGGCCTGAGCCCAAAAAACGGATTTTGAGCGAAGCGATAAATCTATTTTTGGGTGAGGTAGCCATGTCGTCCTGATGGACCCACCCTCTTTTTTACAAAAGGATAATGAATCCCTCCCTATGGTACTGTCTCTGCAACACCTACAAAGCTACAAAGAAGGGCTTGGTGGCGCCCCGCGGTGGCGATTCGGCGCACTATTTACAGTACAGTAGGAGTGTCGAGAGCGTTGTCTCTTTAACGACTCTCCTTATTCTTGCCACTCTTTCCCCTCAAAGCAAAAACGCTATTGGGGGTGTAGATAGCCATGAGACGTGTCAAGAATACGTCCTCTGATATTACGCGATATCCCTTTTAAAAATTTTAAGGGATATTCGCTCCAGGAGTTAGAATTCTGGATACCTTTGGTAAATTCTCTGGGATATATCACTGTAGTCAAATATACCTAGGAAGCTACTAATGAAGGAACTTCCATCAGGACGACATGGCTACCTCACCCAAAAATAGATTTTTTGCTTCGCTTAAAATCCATTTTCTGGGCTCAACCTGTGCCGGCCAGTGAAATGCTCCTATTGCACCATTTCTAAGGAATATAACTGCTAATATTACCAGAGAAAAAATGTATAGGAATGCTAGGTTGAACTAGCTCGCTCACCTAATGGTGTCGGTATAAACTGGGGCGAAATACCAGAGGTCTCGTACCATTTAGACTTCTCCACTTCAAAATCCCTCAATAGTGAGGTGCGGTTCAACCTCCCCTGCCGCGCAGATCAGTACTACTAACTCTACCCACGCTTGCCCATCACTCCTTTTTAGCACCAGTTCCTAATCGGTCGATTGTGTTTTTCTCGGTGTAACCTTGGATTTTTACCTTTCCTTCGCATCTATGGCCGATTCTCAAGTTACCCCATCGAAGTTAAGTACTTTATCCATGAGTTTAAGCGTGATTGGGCAGTGTAGCCTTTGTTTTTATTAATTGAGAAGTGTTTTATTATGAACGGCGTCCCCGTTCTAACCGTTCATGGTTCGGCTCTGCCCTCTCTCGCTAGTTCGTCTGTTATTTCTTTCATCATTGATATTCGTTCGAACTTTTAGGAGTTTTTTCCTTTACATTCAGATAGTACACCGATTATATGCTTTCATCTAGCGTATTTTTAAGGTTATTCTATGATATCAGTGTTAGCGTATCATTAAGG
The DNA here is from genome assembly GCF_036898095.1 of Palaemon carinicauda. Taxonomy (NCBI): domain Eukaryota; kingdom Metazoa; phylum Arthropoda; class Malacostraca; order Decapoda; family Palaemonidae; genus Palaemon; species Palaemon carinicauda. The sequence goes on from NC_090757.1 coordinate 76,379,038, forward strand.
TGTATGTTAGGTTGGTATGCCTGCATTCGTGCATGTTGGTGGATAGCGTCACCATTGAGATTTGTTGCGCTAGTTTCTAGGAGCATTTCACTTGTTGTTATTAAGTCTATTGGTTTTATTACGCTCCACCTAGTTTTACGTTTGGTTCGAGTGGGACTCTCGCGTATCTTTTGTTTTACTGTTCGATATCTACCGCTTCAGTAACAAGGTTGGTACCCCTGCTTTCCATCTGCGAGATGGCGTCATGCTCCCTCCCTTACCACTCGCCTGAGTCCCTCTCTCGCCATATTATTTCTGCATGCCTAGCATTACTTACGTGATTACGCTTTTAATTCATTAATTATTTTTAAGTATTTGTGCATTGATATTGTATTTATTGTTACACTCCGTTATGATCATATTTTTGGAATTTTTCATGTCATGTTGAGGGGATCTCCAGTTGGTAGCCCTGTCTACCACCACCCGTACTGGTGATTCCCCTGTACCATACCCCCCCACACCCCCCCCCCCCTTCCAGTGTACACCTCTCCTCTCACTCGATGGTTGTTGGTTATGACATACGGGTCAAGTATGCTTGTTCCTCAGTCTTCCCTTAACGTTCCGACATATTGAGGACCGAGAGTACCCACGGGGTGCGGCATAGTCTCATTCATCCCGGGCGGTTTTCGTCTCCCCCCTCCCGTCGCCCCGATTGGCCATCGGTCGGGGGAAGGTGAGGGCCGGGACCGCCGGGGACTATCACACGTGATTAGTCGGTATTCCTACACCTTCTTGGTGTAGCCTTTGCTTTTAGCTATGATTGTAAGAATGAGCACTACTATATTAGGAGTGTCCCCATCCTACGGTACCTCCTGCCATTATCGTCCGTATAGGACTTATTTCTATCCCACATCATCATACTCTACATGGATCATTACCTTCGTCCCGGTACCTCCGGTAGGGTCGTTAGGGGATCCATTGGCTCCCCCAGCGTTCCCCCATTGTACCCTCCCGTCATCAGACATCGGAGCCTCCGGGCTTATAATTCTGCAGGATCTTTTGACACTGACACAGTTTTTGATTCCTACCCTCCCTACGGGAGCTCTATTCCATTACGGACATTAGTTTTTAGATCATAATTGGAGTTCTCTATTTATGTATTTTAAGGATGTATCTTAAGTTACTTTAAGTTTCTTTAAGTTTACATATCAGCCCTGTTCTCCGGCCCCTGGGGCCCCGGGACTATTATTGATTATCATTATTCATCCCTGTTTTTTGCATCCTTTTTCATCCCCGGCTCTGCCGGGTTCTCTTGGAATAGTCTCAAGTTCTCTGCATGTTTAGTCTAAGGCTATACATTTTATTTTATTGGCAGGTCCCGGATCCTCCGGGACCCCTTCTAGAGATACTAGTAGATGCTCATAGACTATTCCTTTTACAGGTGGTCCGTTGCCGAATGACAGCCTGCGCGGCCGTCCTTCAACAACCTTGCGGACATGCGGTCTGTCGATCCCACGCCGACTGTGGGATTCAGATGGACGATATTATTGTATGGCACCCCGACAACTGCCTTGTCTGTTATGACCTTATCACCACCCTCTCTTCAGATTCAGTGAGCCCTCTTTCAGTCGTTTTTTGTATTTACATCCCTTGCCTTCTGTTATGAATCTTCGGTTTCATTCCTCAGCTTGTCTCTCGGGTTTACTAACCTTATCCCCATCCTTTCAGAGTTCCCAGGCGGCTAAAACCTCAGCGAGAGCCACTTTGAAAGTGTGGGTAGGCGGCTTCGCCCGTAACGTTAAGGCCAAGAAGCCCTACGTCCTCTCCGAAGACTATTGCAATCTCATCTACCCAAACGCAAAATCTTCGGCAGCAGTGCCTAAGGAAGTGGCGGCCCCTATAATTGCCGACATTGTAGAAACTGTGGAACTCGATCTGGTTCAGGATACGGACATCGCTGACGACCCGGACCCCATTGAAGACAATGTTGCGTCTCTGAATTTAGACATAGAACCCATGGTTTTAGACGAATCGGAAACAGGTAAGGTGGTAGGTGAGGCAGGTGGGTCCGGCGCTAAGACCTCACTTCTTAGCCCCGCTTTTTCTTCAACTTCTAATTCTTCTTCCTTTTTAGGTTTTGAAGGGAACCGTGAATCCACCCCGAGATCGCACCCGGTTCCTCCCAAGGTCAAATCTCAGAAGAGACCCTTAGTGAGGACTCGTAAGAATCCCACACCACCTAAATCATCCAAGCCCAAGAAGGCTCCCCTCCCCAGAGCCCCTAGTGGCTCGGCTAGCACCGCCCCTATGTCTCAGGACCCGGGAGTGCAGTCATCCCCCTCAGTTGCCCCGACCAACCTCGACCCGGTGGCTCTCACCAATATGATGACGAGGGTTGTTTCAGAGCAGATTAGCTCTATGCTTTCTGCCGTCACCAGGAGACTAGACACCCTGGAAGGATGACTGCCTCAACAACAGCAGTTCCTCATCCCGGACGCCTCAAAACTCCCGCCTTTCACGAAAAACAACCCGTGGAAAATGGCGCTCCACTGCCCTTTCACGGACGGGATGTTAACCATTGAAGGGTTTGGGACCCGGCCCATTGAAGATTTTGAGTTCTTCCCTCCCGGCCTTCAATTCCCTTTCCCTGGCTTCGCCCGGCTAACGGAAGAGGCTCTTGTCCGGCTAGATAAGGTCCCTAAAGAGACCGTTATCTTTCCGAAGGAACAGGCTCAGTCTGTTTGGGTTAGAACCTTAAATGAGTGGGGTTGTACAAACACCATGCTGACCCCCCACAAGAGTACTTACACCATGTTTCTTGTGGACGAACAGACCCCCACTCCTTGCATCACCAAAATGGTTGACTTAGCCCTTCAGGCAGTGGCCGAAGACAAACCTTTGCCACAAGTCCGGGAGACAGATCCTACATCTCTTCTGCTCCCATCAGATAATGAATGTTGGCTTAATATCCAATCAACATTTACTTCTGGTAAGCTATCCGCTGACTGTGCGTCGACACAATTCAGCGAACGACTCCCAAGACCACCTGAAACCTTAATCCGACTCGAGTTCGAGTCCCGGTCTAGGTTTAGCCGGAGCCTCAACGTCTCGACTATGGCGGAGATGTTTTCTCTTAATTATGACGAGGAACACGCCTTTAAAGTTATGACTAAAGCCACCCTGCAATCTTTGTTAGCAGACTGCTATGACTTCTCGGTGGCCAGAAGACGTTGCCGTAGGCATGTCTTATCAGAGGCTACTATCCGCCATGAGCCGAATAAGCTCATTAAAGCCTCCGCTTGGGGTCCGGACCTGTTCCCGGAGGACATGGTCAACTCAGTATTGAGCGAAGCTGCTAGAGTGAACCAGAGCCTCAAAGTCTGTTGGGGCATCACTCCCAAACGGAAGTTCGAACAATCGAGCATTCACTCCCGTGGCAGGAAGAGGCTGCGCCCTTATAGCTCTACCCAATTCCGCCAACCTCTTCAAGTAGTCCAGTCGGTCCCGGTCACTCAGGGCATCCAGCCCTCCACCTCCAAGTCTCAGCCCCAAGAGAAATATGTCCTCGTTCCTGAAAGCCAAGTGGCCTCGAACTCGTTCACCTCTCCTGTTTATAACTCGGCCTATGAGTCCTGGGTTTCCCCTCAAGGATACCAACGAGGCAAGGGCCTCGGTTCAAGAGGTTCTTTTCAGAACAGAGGCAAAGGGAGATATTTCTCCCGTGGAAAGGGGTCACGTGGTGGCCGAGGCAGTAAAGCCTCCAACTGCTGAGGATCTTCAGGTAGGAGGGAGACTTTATACGTTCCGGAGTCGCTGGAGGTTCGGTCCTTGGGCCTTCAGCATAATTTCCAAGGGCCTGGGGTGGAGTTGGATAGAAGGGCCTCCTCCACCGAACAAATTCCATCAACCCTCGACACCGGACCTACTTTTGTTTACCCAAGATCTTCTTCGCAAGAATGCGATCAAGGAAATGAAACATCTGAAGTTTTAAGGTCGCTTATTCAGCGTCCCGAAGAAAGACTCCGACAGCCGGAGGGTCATCCTCGATCTGTCCCGACTAAACTTGTCCATTCAATGCGACAGGTTTCACATGCTTACCGTCTCGCAGGTGCGAACCTTGCTTCCCCGTGGGGCCGTCACCACCTCCATCGATCTTACCGATGCTTACTATCACGTTCCAATAGCGAGACACTTCCGCCCATTCCTAGGATTCAGACTGGACGACAAGGCTTACACGTTCAAAGTGATGTCTTTCGGGCTCAACATCGCGCCCAGAATTTTCACGAAACTGGCGGAATCAGTCATTCAGGAACTCCGATCCCACGGAATCCAAGTCGTCGCATACCTGGACGATTGGCTAATCTGGTCAGACAACGTCGAGGATTGTCTCAAGGTAACAAACAAGGTGATCCAGTATCTTCAGTTTCTGGGGTTCCAAATAAACTTCAGAAAGTCCCGCCTGACACCAGAGACCAGGTTTCAGTGGCTGGGATTGCAGTGGGACCTACGTTCTCACACTCTATGTCTCCCCAGGTCCAAGAGGATAGAGATTGCGAAGAATACCAAACGCTTTCTCGGGGAAAAGATAACTTCCAGAAGGAACCAGGAAAAGATTCTAGGATCCCTACAATTCGCTTCAGTGACAGACCTCCTTCTGAAAGCGAAACTGAAAGACATCAACCGAGTTTGGCGCTCCAGAGCAAACAACAAATGTCGAGACAAGAAGACACGCCTTCCTCCCATTCTTCGGAAGAGGCTTCTCCCATGGACAACCGCCAAGAGCCTATCGAAGTCGGTTCCGTTGCAGTACCCCCCTCCAAGGATAGTCATCCACACGGACGCCTCCCTATCAGGTTGGGGAGGCTATTCCCAACACAAGAAGGTTCAGGGCCTTAGGTCCACAATGTTCCAACAATTCCACTTAAACGTCCTGGAGGCCATGGCGGTCTTACTAACTTTGAAACGTCTTTCCCCGGCCAAGAAACAACATCTGAGGATAGTTCTCGACAACGAAGTCATAGTCCGTTGCCTAAACAGAGGGGGCTCCAAGTCAGGTCCCATCAATCATGTGATGGTAGCAATCTTCTCCCTGGCGGCCTCAAACCAATGGCACCTATCAGCCGTCCATCTGGCTGGAGTTCGGAACGTTGTGGCAGACGCACTCTCCAGGACGACACCGTTGGAGTCAGAATGGTCACTAGATCGCAAATCCTTTTAGTGGATCCTCTCCCAAGTGCCGGATCTCCAGGTAGATCTCTTCGCGACGGAGTCCAACCACAAACTGATATGTTATGTGGCCCCCAACCTGGACCCTCGGGCTTACGCCACGGATGCCATGTCTCTGGACTGGAACACCTGGGAAAGGATTTATCTTTTCCCACCGGTGAACCTACTGATGAAGGTGCTGGACAAACTTCGAACCTTCAAAGGTTAAGTAGCCCTGGTGGCCCCCAATTGGCCCAAGAGCAATTGGTTCCCTCTTTTACTGAAGCTGAATCTCCACCCTCGCCAGATTCCCAACCCGACTTTGACCCAGATAGTACAAACGTGCACTGTGTTCGCTTCCTCAAACATTCGGAACACCCTAACTTTATGGACTTCATGAAGTTTGCGGCACACAAAGGGGCTAACATAGACCCCCAGAATACTTTATTCTTAGAATCAGACAAGAAAGACTCCACTCTTCGTCAATATGACTCAGCGGTCAAAAAACTAGCAAAGTTTTTGAAGGATTCTAATACTGTCTTTATGACATTAAACCTAACAGTAACCTTTTTTAGAACCTTGTTTGAGTCGGGCTTAGCAGCTAACACTATTACTACCATCAAGTCTGCCTTGAAGAAGATTTTCCTAGTCGGGTTTAATATAGATCTAACAGATTCATTGCTAGCTTCGATCCCAAGAGCCTGTGCCAGACTGAAACCATCCCCTCGTCCTAGCTTGATTTCCTGGTTTCTCAATGATGTTCTTAAACTAGCGTCAGAAACCATCAACGATTCATGTGGGTATATCCCTCTACTCAGAAAAACTCTCTTTCTCGTGAGTTTAGCATCTGGCGCCAGGATTTCGGAATTAGCTGCCTTATCAAGAGATCCAGGCCACATTGAGTTCCTTCCATCAGGAGAGGTCCTCCTCTCCCCAGACAAGGTCTTCTTGGCCAAAAATGAAAACCCTCAGAACAGATGGTCCTCCTGGAAGATTATCCCTCTCCTTCAGGATCCCTCCCTATGCCCGGTTACCACTCTTAAAGTCCTTTATCAAGGACCTCCTATAAGACCTCGGGGCCCTTGTTCATCAGAGAGCGGGGAGGGACTATAACTTTAAAAGGGATCAGACAACAGATCTTGTATTTTATCAAACAGGCTAATCCGGAGTCCTTTCCTCACGTCCACGACATTCGGGCTGTAGCGACCTCAATAAATTTTTTCCATCACATGAACTTTACAGATCTCTCTAAATATACCGGATGGAAATCCCCCTCAATGTTCAAGCGGCACTATCTTAAACATCTAGAGGCCCTTCAACTCGCTACCGTAGCCGCAGGGAGCGTGGTATCCCCCGGACAAATTCCTTCCTAACTAATTCCTGAATCCAATATCTTCCACCTTCTTCCTCTTACTTGCCTCACTTACAGTTCCTACCTGAGTTCGGTTTGTTATGTCACACCCATGGGTGCTCCCATGTCGTAACATTGTTTATTTATATTATTATTGATCATTTTTACTTTTGCCATACGAACTGTATTTCTTTAATGTCCCGGTTTATATAGTATGTTCTAGTGTTTGACCTTAGTTGGTGTTATTTCAAGTTTACTTTTCATTTGTCTTCCCTTACTGGGACATTATATCCTATCATTTTGATGTTATTAAAGACTACCGTCTTCTACTACAACTCTTGATTAAACCACTAATTGTTATGATGATTTTAATTCGTTCCCTTATAGTTAATGAAGTTTGGGTTCGTTTCTCTGGTACTATTTCACTGGCCGGCACAGGTTGAGCCCAGAAAAGGGATTTTGACAAAGGAAAAATCTATTTCTGGGCGAGAGACCTGTGCCGCCCAGTGAACCCACCCTAGTTGCTCCCCCCCTGATCAGACCTCAAACTTAAGGGTGCTGTAAGGAGTGATGGGCAAGCGTGGGTAGAGTTAGTAGTACTGATCTGCGCGGCAGGGGAGGTTGAACCGCACCTCACTATTGAGGGATTTCGAAGAGGAGAAGTCTAAATGGTACGAGACCTCTGGTATTTCGCCCCAGTTTATACCGACACCATTAGGTGAGCGAGCTAGTTCAACCTAGCATTCCTATACATTTTTTCTCTGGTAATATTAGCAGTTATATTCCTTAGAAATGGTGCAATAGGTGCATTTCACTGGGCGGCACAGGTCTCTCGCCCAGAAATAGATTTTTCCTGTGTCAAAATCCCTTTATTGGAACCCCTTAATTTAAGGGTTTATTTTAATTTCTGGGCTCGAACCTGTGCCGCCCAGTGAATAAGCTCCATTTAGCACTTATTCTTAGGTAATTTACTGCTAAATATACCAGAGAAAAAATGTAAAGGAGTGCTAGGTTAACTAGCTCGCTCACCTATTGGTGTCGGTATAAAATTGGGCGTATATTCCAGAGGTCCCGCACTATTTAGATTAATCCACGACAGAGAACGCCAATAGAGGAGAGCCGTTCAACCTCACTCGGTACTACTACAATGCATCCGCTCAGAACCCAACTCCTTTTAGCACAACGATCAAAGTAACCCGCATTTTTCTGGTGCTCTCGATTTTGGATATTTTCTAGTGAATTATGGCTTCTTCGTCGGTTTCCCAGGAGACACCGTCTAAGTTAAGTACCAAGCTGGATTTTACTGTGTTTTGAGCAACCTAGATCGTTTAATATTTATATTATAGGAGTTATTCTCTTCGTTCATACCGATCTTGCTTGATTTCACTACAGTTGGTACTCCTGTTTTTGAGAGCTTTTAATTTTCACTTGCGGTGTTACTATGTGTATTATTTTTATTATCAAATATTATTTGTTATTGTGAATATTCATTATTTAGCGTTTAGAATCCTCGTGGTTCAATTTTTGGGCCGATATCATTTACGTATCGCTATGGCTGCCGACCGTGCTAAGGCGGCAATGTTATTTTAGCCATCAGGTGTGTCTTTTGTGATTTAATTATTTATGTTGCATGCCTTGCCCAAAAATTTTCTATGTGTTTATTCATATATTTAACGCTATTATTATTATTATAATGAATATTTGTGCCATTACTCCGTTTGATCTGTCTGGTTGGGGATCGTCAGTTGGTAGCCCTGCTGTCTCGTATCACGTGATCCTCCCCCACGCTCCCCCTCTAGCTAGGTGGGAGGCTAGGCTTCTCCCCCCTCCACTAAGGGACCGTTGCCTTCCCTCCTTTTAGAGGGGGTAGTTAAGTGTTTATGGACTTTGTCCTCCGGGTGGCCCGGCGGTTTAGTCTCTGTCTAGTCTGGTTGGCCACCGGTCTACAGAGTTGGATCCCGGTGTACCCTATTTTATATTCACTTTTCATTCTGGCTTATGTTATACGAAACCCTCCGGGTTCGATTGGCAGTTCTTAGTTACAGTTCCGCCCCCCTATTATTTTATAACATTTCCTATGATGATTATATATGACAGATCACTACCCCGGAGTCCCTAAAGGAATTGGTATTGAATATACCTTTATTTCCCGGCCCGGGGTCTACCCCACCCCGGGAAATCAGACACTATGTGTCTTAATTCCTTGTTATTGCATCCTTTTTTATGCTCCCGGCTTGACCGGAATGGATGGCTATACTTTAGTTTCAAGTTAGACTTATGTTTAGGCCCGGGACCTCCGGTCCCGCCCCTATGTAAGACTATTACAGTTAAGCTCTAACCTTGCGTTAGACCTATGTTAGGCCCGGGTCCTCCGGACCCGCCCCTATTTAAAAAAAAAAAAAAAAAAAAAAAAAAAAAAAAAAAAAAAAAAAAAAAAAAAAAATTTTTAAATTAAAAAAAAAAAAAAAAAAAAAGTACAGTTAAGCTCTAATCTTGTGTTAGACCTATGTTAGGCCCGGGTCCTCCGGACCCGCCCCTACTTAAAGACTAGTACAGTTAAGCTCTAATCTTGTGTTAGACCTATGTTAGGCCCGGGTCCTCCGGACCCGCCCCTACTTAAAGGAATAGTACAGTTAAGCTCTATTCTTGTGTTAGACCTATGTTAGGCCACTTAAAGAATAGTACAGTTAAGCTCTAATCTTGTGTTAGACCTATGTTAGGCCCGGGTCCTCCAGACCCGCCCCTACTTAAGAGAATTACAGTTTCTCATATACTATTCTTTTTACAGATGGTGCATTGTCTGACGCCGGCCTGTGCAGCTGTTCTGCACCAGCCTTGTGGCCACTCCGTCTGCCGATCTCACGCCCCTTGTGGGGTTCAACTGGAAGACGTTGTGGTATGGCACCCGGATAACTGTGTGATTTGCTTCGACCTCATCACTACCCTTGGATCTGACTCGGTGAGTCCCGTTGGCTATATTGCCTTCTTATTTTATTTACTATTAGTAAGATATCTATGGTCTTGAAGGACCATTGGGAGTCTCCCTTTTATAATTCCCACTATTATTTCAGGCATCCCCGGAGCAAAAGTCTGCGGCTCGGGCCACACTGAAGGTGTGGGTTGGTGGGTTTGCCCGGAATGTAAAGTCTAAGCGGCCGTACGTCCTATCTGAGGACTACTGCACCATGGTTTACCCCAACGCCAAGTCTTCAGCTGCTGTGGCTAGGCATGTTGCAGCTCCCATCATTGCCCACATTGATGCCACTATAACGGGTCTCATCGACCCAGAGCAAGATCCATCGGACGCCCCCGGAGGTCTGGAGGACAATGTTGCCTCCATGAACCTGGACGTCGAACCAATGTTGCTAGACGAGCCGGATACAGGTAGGGTGGTAAGTGAGGCAGGTGTGTCCGGCGCTGAGATTCCTATCCTCAGCCCCGCTCTTTCTTCTTCTTCTGATCGCTCTTCCTTTCTTGGATTTTCTGGGGACCGTGATTCGTCTCAACGTTCATACCCGGTTCCCCCTAAAGATAAGTCTACTTCAAGGACCTTACCCAAAGCTCGCAAGCCTCACAAGACTTCTCATGGCTCTAAACATGGTACGAACCCGTCTTCAAAGACCTCTGGTTCCTCCTCTAAGTCTCACGACCCGGGAGTTCCTTCCGCCCCTCCTGCTGCTAGCCCGGGCCTTTCCGAATCAGCTATGCTTCGCATCGTGTCGGAGATGCAGGCAAAGTTGGTTTCGGAGATGCAGTCGAGGATGGACACGATGTTCTCTAACTTCGGTCAGAGAATTGGGGCTTTAGAGCAAGGAGCTCCGGAGAGAGTCCAAAGCTCTCTCATACCGGATGCCTCTAAGCTCCCGCCGTTTGCCAAGAACAACCCCTGGCGGATGGCTCTTCATTCCCCGTTCTCAGACGGAATGTTGACTCTGGAGGGCCTTGGCACTCGTCCTCTAGAGGACTTTGAATTCTTTCCTCCGGGTCTGGCATTTCCATTTCCTGGTTATGCCAGACTTACCGAGGAAGCTTTAGTCCGATTAGACAAGGTCCCCAAAGAGACGGTCATCTTCCCGAAGGAGCAAGCCCAATCTGTTTGGGCCAGATTTTTGAATGACATCGGCTGCACTAACACCATGCTGACGCCTTATAAAAGCTCCTTTACGATGTTCTTAATGGACAAGACCACCTTGACTCCATGCGTCAATAAGGTGGCAGAGCTTGCCTTTCAATATGCTCTGGAGGAGAAGCCCTTGCCTCCCATCCGAGAGGTGGATCCAATCTCCCTCCTTCTTCCCTCAGGTATTGAGTGTTGGGACAACGTCCATACCACCTTTACCTCCGGCAAGCTTGCAGCAGACTGTGCCTCAGTCTTGTTTAGTGAGAAGCTTCCCCGTCTCCCGGAATCCCTCATTAAACAGGAATATGATTCCCGCCTACGTGTGGGCCGTACTCTAAACCTGGCCACATCCACGGAGTCGATAGCCTTGACTTACGATACGGAGAGTATTTTTAAGTCTCTCAACAAGGCTACGTTACAGTCTTTGTATTATGACTTGTATGACTTCGCTACTGCTAAACGCAGATGTCGCAAGCATGTTCTAGCTGAGGCGACGATTAGGCATGAACCTAATAAACTCATCCGGTCCTCCTGTTGGGGTTCAAATCTCTTCCCCGAGGATCTCGTAGAGGAAGTCTTGGCGGAGGCCACTAGGGTTAATCAGAGCCTTAAAGCCCGTTGGGGTTTGACCCCTAAACGCAAGTATGACCCCGCAAATTATCAAGCCCGGGGTAGGAAGAAGCTTAGACCATATACCTCCACCCAGTTCAGGCAACAACAGAGTGCTTCATCCAACTTCCGGCTGCCTCTTCCTCCATCTTCTGTTGCCCCTGCACAGCCTTCCACCTCTCGGGCTCCTTCGGATGACTATGTCACCGTTCTGCTACCTAAGAGCCAGCTTTCTGGTGCCTCCGCCACTTCCCCTGCCTTTAACCAGTCCTACGAGGCTCATAGCTCTTCCCAGAGTTATGGTAGAGGTAGAGGCTACCACCGTGGCTCTAACCAGAACAAAGGCAGGGGAAGAGCCTTTCGCAGAGGAAAGAACTTCCGAGGCGGACGTGGAGGCAACTCCTCAAACCAATACTGAGGTACAGCAGGTAGGGGGGAGGCTCTATGCCTTCCGCAACAAATGGAGGTTCAGTCCCTGGGCGTTCAGTATCATCTCCAAGGGACTAGGGTGGAGTTGGATTCAAGGACCTCCTCCTCCGAACAAATTTCGTCAACATTCCACTCCGGACCTGGTCGAATTTGTCCAGGATCTTTTACAAAAGAACGCCATACAAGAAACGAAACATCTGAAGTTTCAAGGTCGGCTGTTCAGTGTCCCGAAGAAGGATTCAGACAAGAGAAGAGTGATTCTAGATCTATCCCTTCTCAACTTGTCCATTCAATGCGACAAGTTTCGAATGCTTACCGTCTCGCAGGTGCGGACCTTACTTCCCCGTGGGGCCGTCACCACCTCTATCGATCTTACAGACGCCTACTATCACGTCCCGATAGCGAGACACTTCCGTCCGTACCTAGGCTTTCGCTTAGGGGACAAAAGTTACTCCTTCAAGGTGATGCCTTTCGGGCTCAACATTGCCCCAAGGATCTTCACAAAGCTAGCAGAAGTCGCTGTTCAGGAACTCAGGAATCAAGGGATTCAAGTAGTAGCCTATCTGGACGACTGGCTCATTTGGTCAGACACCTCCCAAAATTGCCTAAAAGCCACTCACAAAGTCATCCTTTATCTTCAATCTCTAGGCTTCCAGATCAACTTCAAGAAGTCCCGTCTTCTTCCAAAATCAAAGTTCCAATGGCTTGGCCTGCAATGGGATCTTATATCTCATACTCTGTGTCTTCCCAGACCCAAGAGGTTAGAGATTGCAAGGAACACCAAACGCTTTCTCAAAGACAAAGTAAGTTCCAGACGACTCCAAGAGAAGATTCTGGGGTCCCTTCAGTTTGCCTCAGTAACGGATCTTCTTCTGAAGGCAAAATTGAAAGATATCAATCGTGTCTGGCGTTCGAGGGCGAACCGGAAGCTCCGGGACAGGAAAGTCCGCCTTCCTCCCATTTTACGGGAAAGACTTCTTCCTTGAACAAGAGCAAACAGTCTGTCAAAGTCAGTTCCCCTTCGATTTCCGCCTCCGGAATTAATCATTCACACAGACGCATCCCTATCAGGTTGGGGCGGCTATTCTCAGCTCAAGAAAGTTCAAGGTCTTTGGACTCCCTTGTTCCGCCATTTTCACATCAATGTGCTAGAGGCCATGGCAGTTCTTCTAACCCTGAAACGTCTCGCTCTTCCCAAGAAACAACACCTTCGTCTGGTCCTCGATAGCGAAGTGGTGGTCCGCTGCCTCAACAGAGGCGGGTCAAAGTCAGGGCCTCTGAACCATGTTCTAGTAGCCATATTCTCCCTAGCAGCCTCGAACCGTTGGCATCTTTCAGCTGTCCACCTGGCGGGAGTCCGGAATGTAGTGGCAGACGCCCTGTCCCGGACCTCCCCTCTAGAATCGGAATGGTCACTCGATCTAAAGTCATTTCGGTGGATTCTCTCTCAGGTTCCCGGTCTCCAAGTGGACCTCTTCGCCACGGAATCCAACCACAAATTGAGAGTATATGTGGCTCCCAATCTAGACCCTCAGGCTTACGCCACAGACGCCATGTCACAGAATTGGGACAACTGGGAAAAGATTTATCTCTTTCCCCCGGTGAATCTTTTGCTGAAAGTTCTAGACAAACTGAGATCCTTCAAGGGACAAGTAGCCTTGGTCGCACCCAACTGGCCCAAGAGCAACTGGTATTCTCTCCTGCGGGAGTTGAGATTATACCCTCGCCCGATACCCAATCCGGTTCTGTCTCAGATAGTACAAACGCGCGTTGTGTACGCTTTCTCAAACATTCAGAGCGCCCTAACTTTATGGACTTTATGAAGTTTGCGGCTATGCATGGTGCCAATATTGATCCTCAAAATACCTTGTTCCTAGAATCGGATAAACGGGATTCCACCATCCGTCAGTATGACTCTGCAGTTAAAAAGTTGGCAAAATTTTTAATAGACTCAGACGTGAACTGTATGAACTTGAACCTTACAGTCACTTTCTTTAGATCTTTATTAGAATCAGGTCTGGCAGCCAATACTATCACCACTATTAAATCGGCTCTGAAAAAGATCTTCCTAGTGGGTTTTAACATAGACTTAACCGACTCTTTGTTAGCTTCAATTCCGAAAGCTTGTGCCAGACTGAAACCGGTTACTCGTCCTACCCCGGTGACCTGGTTCCTTAATGACGTACTCAAATTGGCTTCTGATACCATTAACAGTTCTTGTGGTTACATGCCCCTTCTCAGGAAAACACTTTTCCTAGTGAGCTTGGCTTCCGGGGCAAGAATTTCTGAATTGGCAGCCTTGTCGAGAGACCCGGGTCATATTGACTTTCTGCCTTCAGGAGAGGTCCTTCTTTCTCCTAACAAATTCTTTTTGGCTAAGAATGAAGACCCTCAAAACAGATGGACCTCCTGGAAAATTGTTCCCCTCACGCAAGATCCGTCGCTGTGCCCTGTCACTACTCTTAGGTCTTATCTATCCCGGACCTCCTCTAACTCCTCGGGGCCTCTATTCGTTAGAGAACAAGGCGGTACCATTACTATTAAAGGGATCAGGCAACAAATTTTGTATTTTATTAAACAAGCTAACCCTGACTCTTTTCCTCTTGCACATGATATCAGGGCGGTTGCCACCTCGGTGAACTTCTTTCACCACATGAATTTTACAGACCTTTCCAGGTATACAGGGTGGAAATCACCGTCAGTGTTCAAGAAACACTACCTTAAACATTTGGAAGCCCTAAAATTTTCTACAGTAGCCGCAGGGAGCGTAGTTACTCACGAGTAACTCACAGGTTAATGCCTTGACTCTTTATCTCTCCCTCTTACCTGCCTCATTTATACCCTATTGTATTCGTTGGTCGCGCACCTGAATACTGTTATTATATTTGTAAATTTTATGCTCCTGAGTATCTGTATATATTATCACTCACGGCATTATTATACCTACCTTATTGGATTTATGTTCATATCTAAGATACCCTTATAATTGTTTTTTGGTACTCATCTCTGATTAAAGCATCCTGTTTTTCTCTTACGCTTATGTTTTTTCCTTTATTTTGCAAGTTTGGTGACATTTTTCTCTTGTATAGATTCACTGGGCGGCACAGGTTCGAGCCCAGAAAAGGGATTTTGACGTAGGAAAAATCTATTTCTGGGCGAAGGACCTGTGCCGCCCAGTGAACCCTCCCAGCTCCTCTCCCTTGGAGTCCCCAAACTTTGGGTGCTAAGGAGTTGGGTTCTGAGCGGATGCATTGTAGTAGTACCGAGTGAGGTTGAACGGCTCTCCTCTATTGGCGTTCTCTGTCGTGGATTAATCTAAATAGTGCGGGACCTCTGGAATATACGCCCAATTTTATACCGACACCAATAGGTGAGCGAGCTAGTTAACCTAGCACTCCTTTACATTTTTTCTCTGGTATATTTAGCAGTAAATTACCTAAGAATAAGTGCTAAATGGAGCTTATTCACTGGGCGGCACAGGTCCTTCGCCCAGAAATAGATTTTTCCTACGTCAAAATCCCTTTTTTAGATATTCTTTTCTTATATCTATTAATGTGATATTTTATTTTTAATATTTTGTTGCGTTTTTATGGGATTCAGTGACTTTTGCATTCCCATTCAAACCATTGACAGAATTGTAAGTCTCTCTCTACGGGGTTCATTTTGTTTGAAAGAGCGTATATTTTGGTTTTCAATAATTGTGAAAATATCTTTTTACCAAAGAGTAAAATGCAAATTTGTTCCGTAACCGAAATACAAACCACGCTATTTACATTGGGTATTACTTTCGGCGTAGCTGAAATGATGAGTGTTGTAATTCAAGAGGTATTAGTTTGTTGAGTGTAGTTGGAAAAGTGTATGGTAGAGTAATGATTAATAGGATTAAGGATAAAACAGAGAATGCAATCTTGGAAGTACAGGGTGGTTTTAGAAGAGGTAGGGGTTGTATGAATCAGATTTTTACAGTTAGGCAGATATGCGAGAAATATTTAGCAAAAGGTAAGGAGGTGTATGTTGCGTTTGAAGAAAGCATATGATAGAGTTGATAGGGAAGCAATGTGGAATGTGATGAGGTTATATGGAGTTGGTGGAAGGTTGTTGCAAGCAGTGAAAAGTTTCTACAAAGGTAGTAAACAATGTGTTAGAATAGGAAATGAAGTGAGCGATTGGTTTCCGGTGAGAGTGGGGCTGAGACAGGGATGTGTGATGTCGCCGTGGTTGTTTAACTTGTATGTTGATGGAGTGGTGAGAGAGGTGAATGCTCGAGTGCTTGGACGAGGATTAAAACTGGTAGACGAAAATGATCATAAATGGGAGGTAAATCAGTTGTTGTTTGCAGATGATACTGTACTGGTAGCAGACACAGAAGAGAAGCTTGACCGACTAGTGACAGAATTTGGAAGGGTGTGTGAGAGAAGGAAGTTGAGAGTTAATGTGGGTATGAGTAAGGTTGTGAGATGTACGAGAAGGGAAGGTGGTGCAAGGTTGAATGTCATGTTGAATGGAGAGTTACTTGAGGAGGTGGATCAGTTTAAGTACTTGGGGTCTGTTGTTGCAGCAAATGGTGGAGTGGAAGCAGATGTACGTCAGAGAGTAAATGAAGGATGCAAAGTGTTGGGGGCAGTTAAGGGAGTAGTAAAAAATAAAGGGTTGGGCATGAATGTAAAGTGAGTTCTATATGAGAAAGGGATTGTACCAACTGTGATGTATGGATCGGAGTTGTGGGGAATGAAAGTGACGGAGAGACAGAAATTGAATGTGTTTGAGATGAAGTGTCTAAGGAGTATGGCTGGTGTATCTCGAGTAGATAGGGTTAGGAACGAAGTGGTGAGGGTGAGAACGGGTGTAAGAAATGAGTTAGCGGCTAGAGTGGACATGAATGTGTTGAGGTGGTTTGGCCATGTTGAGAGAATGGAAAATGGCTGTCTGCTAAAGAAGGTGATGAATGCAAGAGTTGATGGGAGAAGTACAAGAGGAAGGCCAAGGTTAGGGTGTATGGATGGTGTGAAGAAAGCTCTGGGTGATAGGAGGATAGATGTGAGAGAGGCAAGAGAGCGTGCTAGAAATAGGAATGAATGGCGAGCGATTGTGACGCAGTTCCGGTAGGCCCTGCTGCTTCCTCCGGTGCCTTAGATGACCGCGGAGGTAGCAGCAGTAGGGGATTCAGCATTATGAAGCTTCATCTGTGGTGGAATTGTGGGAGGTTGGGCTGTGGCACCCTAGCAGTACCAGCTGAACTCGGCTGAGTCCCTGGTTAGGCTGGAGGAACGTAGAGAGTAGTCCCCTTTTTGTTTGTTTCTTTGTTGATGTCGGCTACCCCCCAAAATTGGGGGAAGTGCCTTGGTATATGGATGGATATGGATTACTTTCGGCATAGCTGAAATGACGAGCCATTAGATTTTAACAAGGGTTTCCTACCGCGCGCTAGTTAGCAGGGGTAGGGGGAGGGGTACCTCACACACCGGTGAAATGTCTCACTTCACTTTTGGTTCGGACTATGGACAGACGTCTCTGTCTTCGTCCTCGCTTGGCAGCCATTATTTGTTTTGTCTTTACTTAATCACTTACCGTACTTTTCTTTTACTCAATTTATATATGTAAACATTTTTTCGTGTTTATGTATATATTTGAGTATAGAAATCAGTAAGTTTCCTTTTCAGAGTTTGTGCTTGTGTGTGTAGTGTACGATACCTCCGTGGAACCCTCGGCGGTTAGGCCACCACGGTGTAATT
This sequence comes from Palaemon carinicauda, assembly GCF_036898095.1. Lineage (NCBI taxonomy): Eukaryota > Metazoa > Arthropoda > Malacostraca > Decapoda > Palaemonidae > Palaemon > Palaemon carinicauda. The sequence goes on from NC_090757.1 coordinate 76,396,463, forward strand.
TTATGGGTCGCGATCGAGTTTGACTACGGTCTTTCTCTCTCTCTCTTTTGAGGTCGTTCACCCTTTACTACGTTACCTTTACTACGTCTGAGTAGCTTCCTTCCCGTGTGGGTGGGGTTGCTACGCCGTACGTTTTTTCTCAATTAGTTTATGAATCTAATTGTATTTGTTGATTTTTCAGCTTTTGTAGAACGATTCCTTTCGGGGTTTTCATTCTTTATTTAGTGTTCATTCATTTTTTAATTACGTACATAATTACATAGTTACATAATTATAATTGTTATAATTCTGTTTGTTCCGTAACCGAAATACAAACCACGCTATTTACAAAGGGTTACCTTTTAGCGTAGCTGAAATGGCGAGCCATTAGAATTTAACGAGGGTGTATTACCCCCGCGCTAGTTAGCGGAGGGGTAGGGGAGTGGTAGCTAGCTACCCCTCCTCCCCCTCACACACAGGTGAATACTCACTTTCACTTTTGGCTCGGACTGTGACAGACGTCTCTGTCTTGGTCCTCTCTTGGCAGCCATTGTTTGTTTTGTCTTTACTTAATCGCTTACTTTTCATTTACTCAATATATATGTAAACATGTTTTCATGTTTGTATATATATTTGAGTATAGAAATAAGTAAGTTTCCTTTTCAGATTTGTGTGTGTAGTGTACGATATCTACGTGGAGGCCTCGGCAGTTAGGCCACCACGGCGTAATTTTATGGGTGGCAATCGAGTTTGACTTATGTCTTTCTCTCTCTCTCTCTCTTGAGGTCGTTCACCCTTTTACTACGTTTGTCTCAATTAGTTATGAATCTAATTGTTGTTGTTTTTTGTTTTTCAGCTTGTAGAACGATTCCTTTCGGGGTTTTCGTTCTTTCTTTAGTGTTCATTCATTTTTAAATTACATGATTACATAGTTACATAATTATAATTGTTATAATTCTGTTTTGGTTACAGCTCTCCTTCCGCGAGTGTAAGTGGTTGTGAGGGCACGTGCCTGTTGTGTAATTCTTGTTCCTTTCCCTCGGGATTCCTCTTCGAGCCTTCCCGGGGGAATGAATGTGTACTAATATTATTTGTTTTATTTTTTTACAGTTACCGATCTAGTTCGTTTCTGTAATATGGCAACGGTGTGAACTGTCTGGTTGAGTCCTGGCGATTCGGCTGTTGCTGCCTTCCCCCTTGTATTTTCGTCAGGGGCGTGTCTCCTTCTACTGGAAGTACTCCCGTGACGACGGACAGCTCTCCAGTTCATTTTAGAACTCTCAGGAGGCTTGCCTCCTTGGGCGGGTAACTTTCCTTCCGAGGGAAGTTTTTCCTGTCCAGGCTTGAGTTTTTCTCCTGTTGGGGGGTTCTTCTCTTGCCTTTTTTTCGTGCGACTATGCTCTTGGTGCTGAGCGGTCGCACCTGCAGTTTCGCTCAAGGGGCTGGGCAACTGCAGGAGCTCCTCTTCGGAGGATTGCTCCTTTTAGGTCACTGGCTGACCAGTCTCTTCCACGAAGTGTTTCTCTTTCGTTCGCGAGAGAGTACACTCATAGAGACTCCTCTTCGGAGGTTTCTTCTGTTGCTGTTGCTGTTGCTGTTGGCCTCCCTCGCCGTAAGGCCCACCGTCCGCCTCGTCGTAAGGGCCTCTCATCTTCCTATAAGGGTGCTTGAGGCGCCTTTTTGGATCTCCGTTTGCAGCCTACAACTCCTTTTTCTCGTTCTTCCGCCTTGGTGCAGATGGACAGCAGTTTGATCTCGTCTTCCGACGGGCAACGGTCTTCCCGACGGACAGCGGTCTTCCCGACGGACAGCGGTCTTCCGACGGACATCAGTCTCCCGGCGGACAACGATCCCTTCGGGGAAAAGGGTTGCCCCCACGGGGGTTCTTCCCTTGCGTGTCAGGGTTTCCCTGCGCGCCCTTCTGCTGTGTTCTCTCCTGCTCAGTGTTAGCACACAGGCGCTCTTCTGCTCATCAGCGCTCTCCTGTTCGTCAGCGCTTTCAAGATGATCATCCCTGCGGTTCCTGTTGGTTCCTGTTACACGCCCTGTGCGCCCACGTTCGCCCTCGTGATCTAGAACTTCGGTTCAGGTCTGGGTCAAGGACTCTTCTTCTTTGCGCAGGCTTCCACGCGTAGCCTTCTGCTCGCCAGCGATCATCAGCTCGCCAGCTATCACCTGTCTCTCGGCGATCTCCGGATCGCCCACGTGTGTTACAGCCGGCACGCCAACGTTCTCCAACACTTCTGAAGGAACATGGTTCGCCAGCTACTAGCTCACCTGCGCATGCTGATCGCCATCGCTCGACCCTCAACTGCAGATGCTGATCCCATCGCGCGACCCTCAACTGCGGATGCTGATCGCCATCGCGCGACCCCCAACTGCGGATGCTGATCGCCATCGCGCGACCCTCAACTGCGGATGCTGATCGCCATCGCGCGACCCCCAACTGCGGATGTTGAGCGCCATCGTGCGACCCTCAACTGCGGATGCTGATCGCCATCGCGCGACCCTCAACTGCGGATGCTGAGCGCGATCGCGTGATCCTCAACTGCGGATGCTGATCGCCATCGCGACCGCACACCTGCGGATGCTGATCACCATCGCTCGACCCTGCGCATGCTGATCACCATCGCGCGACCCTCAACTGCGTATGCTGTTCACCATCGCGCGATCGCCCACCTGCAGATGCTGCTCGCCATCGCGCGACCGCCAACCTGCGCATGCTGATCGCCATCGCGCGACCCTGGCATGCTGATCACCATCGCGTGACCCTGCGCATACTGATCACCATCGCGCGACCCGGCGCATGCTGATCACCATCGGGCGATCGCCCTCCTGCACAGGCTGTTCGCGATCGCTCACCTTCGCATACTGCTCGCGAACGCACGATCGCTCACCTGTGCATACTGCTCGACCTTCGCGTCGGCATAACACACCGCGCCATCGCCAACCTGCGCGTTAGCGCTCACCAGCTCACCACCGATCGCTTGTTGATCCATATCGCCAGCGGTCTTCCTCGCCCACGCGGCAGCGCGTTTCCTCGCCATCGCGCTAACGCTTGCGTTCGCCGCCTCGGACTCGCTCTCATCCACCTGCCCACCCTCACAATCGCTCGCCCGTGCGCCCGCGCGACCACTCGCCTGCACGTCTACGCTCATGCTCTCCAATGTTCGCCCACACGCTAACCAACGGTTTTTCCATCGCGCGGACGGATGGTGCTCCGTCGCGCGAACCTACAGTGTTTCTTCGCACAAATGTCAGCTTATTTCTTGCAGTATCCAATGCTCGTCTATGGGTTATCGCTCGCCGACCACCAGCTCTCGCTCTTCCTACCACGCTCGCCCTCCTTCTGCGCTCCTTCGCTCACCTTCGTTTGCGTTACCGCGCATGGGCGCTTCCACGTTCGCCCACGCGAAATCTTTGAATTTCCGTCGCGCGAGCTCCAGGGCGATTGCGACCACGATTCCCAATGGGATTTTCGCAGCATGACCAGCCTGGCGAGTTCTTCTGGAGCGTATTTCCAGAACACGGCCTCACCCCGTAATCGCAGAGCATGGCACTTGCAAGAATAGGAGAAACTTAAGGGAGATCTGAGCAACACTCCTCTTTCCTGAACCTGGGTTAGCCCTTCCCCGTCATTCCCTGGAAGGATTTTTGGTGGGGGGGGGGCTTTCCGTTCGAGATTTCTCCATCGGACAAGGGGTGACTGCTTACATCTTCCTCTGGGAGCTTACCAGGTTCTTTCCCTCCTCGGTTACGGCCCGAGGTTTGGTTCAAGGAAGCTACAGGAAGATCAAGGGTACTTTCCTCCTCTCGAGCTCAGGCACCTTGGTCTTTCGTCGTTAAGTATCTAACTTGCGGACAAGCTCGATGTTGTACCATCTGGACGCGCTGACTGAGGGCTTCCTTCGGGTGTCTCATCTGTGGAGGTCGACGACCTCAGACACCCTTCCATCCTTGAGAAGAGTTTGTTTGTGCCCAAGGGCAGAGACTTAGACAGCTGCTGTGCTGAGGAAATCGACTTCCGGTTTCACTCCTCCAAGGCGCTTTCTTCCAGACTCTGCAGGGCTCCAGCGCCCTTTTCTTTCAACCACGTCGGCTTAAGTTATCGGCTACGACAACTGGGACAAGGTGTCCAATTGCAGTTTCCTCCTGTCAGGAACAGATGGCACGGGAGACTCCCCCGGGGGAGCATAGTCCTAAAAGGAGTTCACGAACTCTAGGATTGCAGGTTTTTCGCTGGGAGGATGCTTAAGGTTACTCATCCGAATGACAGCTTCCCGATGCCCATTCCCGCACAATCTCTGTGATTAGCCAAGGATATCGCGCCTGCCGTCTCTGTCAGCGAATTCAGTTTCTCTGAACCTCTATGCCATAGCGTCAGCAGAGTTGCCCGGTTGGGCAGAATGATCCATACCTTAGGCGAAGGTCTTCCTTAGGATCATCGACGGCTTCACCCCCGGTCCCCTCAGTCGATCCTTTCTTGTAAGGAAGGATCTGAGAGGGGATGTCCGTAGTCGACCTCTCAGCCCTGATCAAGTTTGTCGAACAAACTTCGGCCAGCGTAGACCAGCAGAATCGATCAGACTGGTAACGAGGCGACAGGACTCCTTAAACCCTGGATCGGAAGGACAGGTACTTTCAGTTTCCATTCCATCCATCTTCCAGGGTGCTCGTCGAATTCAGCCTAGACTGCAAGTATTCCTGCTTATGATGCAGTGTGGCTATCCCGCCGTGGCTTAGCAGGTTTGTTTCCCCAGAGAACTCTCCCTGCCTTCCTCTTGGCCGCTCAGGTGCAGGCTTCCGCCTCCTCTGCTGTTTGGAGGGCTGGTCAACTCCGGTAGGCTCGGGTTCGACCTTCTTCAGCGCCGGGACAAGCTTCCGGATGCTTACCATGAGTGTAGGCTCATGGTATTTTTCTTGGAGCCTTCTCTTCCTCTGCCTCAACATCTGGAGTATCTGGCCATGATATTGAGTCAACGGCCTTACCACGTTGGAAACCCCGCTTCTCGTCCGTCCAGCGAGGTTAAGCAACGTCGGTACTTGGATGGGTGACCACCTGGGGACGCCAGATTCTGTTACCAGATCCTCCGAGCCTTCCTTTCGGTTGACTGTGGCAAGACTGAGGAGAGTCGCAGTACCTGTTCTCAGTCAAGCAGAGCTTTCAGCCCTACCTTGGAATGTTTCCTAGTTCTCCTTTCCTCATTGACCCGTCTATAGTCCGAACGGTTGCCTCAGGATAAGTTCCATGTGGGGCGATCCAAGTTCCGGTGGCTTCAGGCAATGTTTAACCGGACTCCCTGGCCCTATGGGACCAGCGGAACTATTAGACCTGCAATGGGTGTTGACCTATGGAGCCTCTTGATGGTAGTGGATATTCTCGTCCTTTCCCCACATTCTTAATGCGGTTCTCGGACTCGTCAAAGGAAAGGGGGGGGGGCATGTTCCGGTCCAGGCCTATGGTCAAGACCCGAAGGATACCTCTCCATCATTCAGGCAGGCTTAGGGGGCCTTAGTCTGGCCCCTCTTCAGATCCTACAGCTCCTGCCGAGTCGCCCCGTTGCGTGTCGACTTCATTCTAACCAGCAGGGGACGCATTTTCACACCTTCACATCTTGCAGTAGAGATACCGGGATGATTGAGATTCTCTCAATACCACCATCGGCTCTCGCATTCCAGGCAGGGAAATGTTTCTCTCAGACTATCCGAGCAGAGCCTCGTAGGGAGAGTGTACCTGGGGGTCTTTGACCTTGGGTAACCAGCAAGTGCTGGTCTGGGGGACCTGATCGCAACAGCTTGGAACCTCAAGCTTCCGCTATTCTTCCCCCCAGTCTCAGACCCCGAGACTCTGGCAAGATGCATTCCGGTGATGGTGGGACAACTTCGACGCCTGCGTCTTCCCTCCTTTTTGTCTGTGGACAATGGGTCTCAACAAGACCAGGTTGTCTGTCAACCTTTCAATGGGAGAGCTCCACTGGGACTATGCGCAGAATGGTTTCTGGACCCTCTGCTTCCCCTGACGGAACTCCCGGGAGAGCTTCTCCCACGACACAGACTACTCAAGCAACCACACTGCGACATCTCTCCCGAACCGGGGCGTCGCTTCGGCTTCATGCCTGGAGACACTACGCTTCCTCCTCAAGAAGAGACAACCCGCTACAGTCGCGGTACGGAGGTCGCGTCATCTGCGATAGTCATCCACAGAGGTCTCCCAGGCAAAGTGAAGAGTCTAAGGTGGATGGTGCCGTGGGAGATATACCTCTTCCCTTGAGGCCTCTTCTCCAGCAATAACGGTCTTATTGCCTTTCGGCGGGAGGAAACTCCTTTCTGCTCTCGGCAATGAAGCCTGTCGTTCAGCCTTTCCCTGACCTTCAGGCTTAAAGGAATAACTTTTTCCTGCCCGCTGGATCTATCCTCGCTCATGTGAAGCTACGATCGTCCCTGCCCTAGTCGGAGGAAGACCTCCAACTTGGAGCATGGCTCGGACTTTTAGTCCTTTAAGAGATCTTCTCAAGACCGTTTACGACAGGCCTCGGATTGTATTCCGCCTTGGGTCTTCTGCTCACTCTGGCCACGGCCAGTGTGTAAGCAATCTTCTTGGTCTCTTACTACTCCCCCCTTTCTAAGGAAAAGGGGAAGGCAACATTCAGGCTCGCTCCTGAGTTGTTGGCTAGACTCAGAATCTGAGGGTCCCGGCCCTTTGGTCCGATTCATTCAAGATTTCGAGTCTCCATTCTGTATCTGATGTCCCAAGACCTTCTCTTTCTTGCCAGTAAAGGAATCGAGAGGTTAGCGCTGGGAACAGCTGCAGTTTGTCCTCAGTTGCAGCCGATTTGGGAGCACAAGGAGGACATGGGGGGAGAGTCACCAGTATACCTCTTCAGCCCGGACTCAAGGACATTCATCTCGACCCGTCACGTCGCCCTACAGCACGATGTTGGATACATCGCAACGTCCCTCGCCTTCGAGTAATACTACTCTGTGACGCAGGTGCTACAAGCTGGAGTCTGGAAGCGTCTAATGACCTTCGCAGCCCGCTTACTGCAGGGCGTGACCCACAGGAGTCTCGATACGTTTTCTATCGCTCTGTGCTGGCTACACAACAGCTGGTCTAACCTCAGGCTCCTTTTTGGACAGGTAGCAGAAGGTTGAGGGCATTGTTATCAGGTTTTAGTCTGCATGAACGAAAGAAGTATGTCTGGCCCTTACTTCTTTCTTCATCATCCCCTCTACGGGGAAGCAGCATCCTGGTCTCTGCCTAGCTGACCTCGAACCTCTGCAGGTAAACCATGCTTCCTTGTGTTCCGAGTATTGAGTCAATACTGTCACGTCCCCCATACCCTGACGAGGTGGTATTGGGAACGTCCTAACCCAGAGTTCCTTCTGGAACTCCAGGTCAACTGCCTAGGACGGGTCACACTTCTTCCTTCACACACAAGCTTACGTAGGCCACATGGTTCCTTGCGGAGCAAGGAACTTGTGAGGTGCAGGGACTCCTTTTCTCGAGTGCGACTCACTCGGATTCTGAGTCCCCGGGTAAAGCCAAAGCCAGTATGGCTGGGGACTTTCCACCCTTCCTAAGGGGTAAGTCACCCTTTGTAAATAGCGTGGTTTGTATTTCGGTTACGGAACAAATGACAAATTCGAAGATAATTTGTATTTTTCCTAACCATACAAACCTTAACTATTTACACATAATTGCCCGCCAGCCCTGTCCCCCAAGACAAGTCCTACCTCTAAGTGAAAGTGAGTATTCACCTGTGTGTGAGGGGGAGGAGGGGTAGCTAGCTACCACTCCCCTACCCCCCGCTAACTAGCGCGGGGGTAATACACCCTCGTTAAATTCTAATGGCTCGCCATTTCAGCTACGCTAAAAGGTAACCCTTTGTAAATAGCTAAGGTTTGTATGGTTAGGAAAAATACAAATTATCTTCGAATTTGTCATGTTGGTTACAGCTCTCCTTCCGTGAGTGTAATTGGTTGTGAGGGCACGTGCCTGTTGTGTAATTCATGTGTTCTTTTCCCTCGGGATTCTTCTTCGTAGCCTTCTCGGGGGAATGAATGTTAACTAATGATTATTTTTTTTTATTTTTCACAGTTACCGATCTAGTTCGTTTCTGTAATGTGACAACGGAGTGAGGTGTCTTGTTGAGGCCTGGGGATTCGGCTGTTGCTGCCTCCCCTATAGATCTTCGTCAGGGGTGTGTCTCCTTCTCCTGGAAGTACTCCCGTGACGATTGACAGCTCTCCAGTTCATTTTAGAACACTCAGGAGGCTCGCCTCCTTGGGTGGGTAACTTTCCTTCCGAGGGAAGTTTTCCTGTCCAGGCTTGAGTTTTTTTCCCTTTGGGGGGTTCTCCTCTTGCCTTTATTTCGTGCGACTATGCTCTTGGTGCTGAGCGGTCGCACCTGCAGTTACGCTCAAGGGGCTGGGCAACTGCAGGAGCCCCTCTTCGGAGGATTGCTCTTTTTAGGTCACTGGCTGACCCGTCTCTTCTACGAAGTGTTTCTCTTTCGTTCGCGAGGGAGTTCACTCATAGAGACTCCTCTTCGGAGGACTCTTCTGCTGTTGTTGCTGTTGGCCTCCTTCGTCGTAAGGCTCACCGTCCGCTTCGTCGTAAGGGCCTCTCATCTCCCTATAAGGTTGCTAAGAGGCGCCTTTTTGAATCTTCTCCGTATGCAGCCTGCAGCTCCTACCTCCTTAGATCTCTCCGGGGATCGATCTCCAACGCCTTCCTGACCTTTCGCCCCTGGTGCAGCTGGACAGCAGTCTGACCTCGTCATCCGACGGGCAACGGTCCCTTCGGGGCAAAGGGTTGCCTCCCACGGGGGGCTTCCCTTGCGTGTCAGGGTTCCCCTGCGCGCCCTTCTGCAGTGTTAGTGCACAGGCGCTCTCCTGCTTGTCAGCGTTCTCCTGATTGCTAGCGCTCTCCTATTCGCCAGTGCTCTCCTGTTCGTCAGCACTCTCCTGATGATCATCGCCCCTCTACTCGCCAGCGCTCTCCTGAGGACTCCAAACATCCTGCTGTTCCTGTTGTGCGCCCTGCGCGCCATCGGTCTCCTGAACGCTCTAGATCTCCTGCCTGTCAGAGCGCACCTGCGCTTCTAGTTCCTGATACGCGCCCTGTGCGCCCACATTCGCCCGCGCGACCTAGAACTTCGGTTCAGGTCTTGGACAAGGACTCTTCTCCTCGCCCTTGCGATCCGGCTTGTCAGCCTGTTCCAGCGCAGCAACGCTCGCGGTCGCCTACGCGTGCTTCTAAGCTACTGTACGCACAGGATTCCACATGTCGCCCTTCTGTTCGCCAGCGATCACCAGCTCGCCAGCGACCACAGACGCGTCAACGTTCGCCTGCTCGTCAGCGATCTCCTGCGCATCAACGATCCCTAGCGCGTCAGCGATCCCCTGAACATCAGCGATCTCCTGACCGCCCGCGTGATCTTTCGCCTGCGCGCAAGCACCATCATGCGCCAACGCACCATCGCTTGCCTACGCGCCGGCGTTCACCAACACATCATCGATCGCCTGCTCGCTATCGATCTTCCACGCGTTACAGGCCCCCTGGACATCATCAGTAGCGTTCGCCTGCTGTGGACCACGATCTCCGGTAGCTGAGTCTTGCCGTAGATCTTCCTCCTGCTCGCCAGCGCTCACCTTTACTTCTGTCCTTCTGTGCGCTAGCTTTCTTCAATCGCCAGCACACATCTGCGCGCCCTTTCCTGCCACGCACCAATGGGCGCCAACGGTTTTTTCCTGACCGTCCAGGATCGCCTGATTGACAGCTCGCATCAGCGCTCACCTGCCTGATGCACCTGCGCGCCTTCTGATTAGCGCGATGCGCGCTAACCATCCCTAGTCTTTTAAGCGTCAGCGATCTCCTACGCGCCCGCGCAATTCTTTACCTGCGCCCTAGCGTTTTTGTTAACGCACCACCGCTCGCCAACGCGCCGTCGCTTGCCAACGCGCCATCGCTTGCCGACGCGCCATCACTTACCAACGCGCCTTCACTTGCGTACGGGCCATCGCTCGCCAAGACGCGCCATCGCTCGCCAAGACGTGCCATCGCTCGTCAACACGCCATCGCCCGCCTACGCGGCATCGGTCTCCCGACCGCCTGCGCTCGCCTGCGCGCCCACGTGCCTGCGCGACCACAAGGCCACGTGCCCGCGCGACCGCGTGCGAACCAACGGTATTCCATCGCACGAACCAACAGTGTTCCATCGCGCGAACCGACGGTGTTCCATCGTGCGAATCAACGGTGTTCAATCGCGCGGGCCCCAGCTCGATTCTTGCAGTAAGCCATCGCTTGCCTACGTGTCGTCGCTCGCCTGTGAACTGTGGGATTACAACCGCCAGCTCTCGCCCTTCCAACCACGCCCGCCCTCCTTCTGCGCTCCCTCTCGCACTTTTGTCTGCGCTCCTGCGTGCCCGCGCATGGACGCTTCCACGTTCGCCCACGCGCGAACCATTCATTTACCATCGCGCGAGCGCTAGGGCGATTGCGACCGCGATTCCCGTCGGGGTCTCGCAACACGGCCAGCCTGGCGAGTCTTCTGGAGCGCGTATTTCCAGAACACGGTCTCCACCCTGTAAATGCGAGCATGGCTCATGCTAGAGCAGGAAAAATCTTCAGGGAGGTCTGTGCA